>NW_009609343.1:0-6557 GCF_000690535.1 Cariama cristata
TCTCTCTTTGAGCCGTGCCTGGCTGTAGTTTATTTCTACATAGCATCCCGCTGCCTGCCTTCGTGGTGCAGCCAGCCAGACCGCGCCGGTACCGCCTGGGCAGGAACGTGGGCTTCGCTCATGCTCTTTTCGGAAGAATTCACTGAAAAACCTCCCTCGCCACGTAAACGTCGTATTGGGGAGGAGAGGTGGGGAAGCGTTTTGTTAGAAAACGTATCGACTCAGTATCAGTTAAATGTTTTAACTAAAATAAAAAATGTAAAATATGACCCAACAGATGTGAATCCACAAGTATAACCAAGGATAGTTACGCTTAAGAAGATGTCAGCAGGTCCGTGGTGATGTCCAGAGCCTAAAGTTAATCTCGCCTAGCTGACACACGTGTTAGCTAGTTGGAGGAGCCATTACAAAAATGAGACAGTCAACACGTGGGAAAAAAAAAGCAAATATAGGTTGCATCCTTATTCACTTAATTCTCAAAAAAAATTCAGAAGCAGATTTTTTTCTCAAGTCTGTCGCAGGGCTGAGTCACACCTTAGCTGGTGTGTTAGCTGAAAGCTTTTTGACCTCAGGGGTTCCTTTTGTTTCCCAGCTGGCCTTTGAGTGCCGTGGAGGGGAGCCACACAAAGGTATCAAAAGCAAAGAGGGGTTTGAAGTGCTGAGCACAACCACCAATAAAACTAAATGTATACAAAACCTGGGAAAATCCAGGGAGATTTCCCAAACAAAATTGCGCAAACCAAACACCCTACGGCTAAGGAAGCTTCTGCCGTACATATGAATGACGAATCCACAAGTATCACGGCAAAGATACTGTATTAACTGCTGCGAATGAGTGCAAACACGAGTATAATCACAGGGAAATACTGTGAGTGTTTAAAAACAAACAAAAACCCAGAGCGAAACACAAAAACTCTCCTCTCCCTTCGCAGGACCTGTCTGGACAGGCTGCCAAATCCCTGCCTGCAGCAGTTCCCCAGGGGTGGCAGAGGGGAGAGGGCCCGATCCCAGCCCTTCTCCTCCATCCCCCTCCGAGGTGGGAGCCCAGACACCTGGTCTTCACCCATCCCCTCTCTGCCACCACCTGAGGTGCAGGTGAGTGCTGGAGGGAAGATCGGGGGTGCTTTTCTTTCCCTGGTACTTGCTGCCTGGGTGATTTAGCACATCCACCTTTTTCAGTCCCTCCTGGATGTTAGTCCTCTAAGGGGCATTCTTCATTTCTGCCTCCAAATGCTCTTTTTGACCCATCCGTATTATTACTGTTATCTACTGGTTTAGCTGAAAAAGTCCTACATTCTGAGTGCTTTCTTTTTGTACACTGAGGAAATACCCCTTTCCCAACAGTTTACTCGCTGTCCCCACAACTGCCTGCAGTTTGCTCTCCAGGATGATGCCGGTTGTCCTTTCTCCCCAGAGTAGTCCTGTAGATGCTTGCATGGTCCCTACAAGGGCATTGTGACCTTTTTTTTTTTTTTTTCTCTCTCCACATTTTCCCCATGATATGGCAATAAGTTTAAGGACCATTTTTGTTTCCTACTACATCTGTCAGAATGACTTGTATAGTCCCTGTGTCTACAGACAGTGCATTTTTCATCTCCTAAGTAGGACATGGCTGACAACCCTTCTCCTTCTGATAACACACCACTGTGCTAAGCAGCAATCTGTTACCTGCTGCTTTGGGCAGCCATCCTGAAGAAATACTCTTGCACATGCTGAGAGCAAGGCCGGTGGTCTGCAGCTGTTGGGCTGTATCCTACGTAGGGTCTGCCATGTCCACAGAGCTCTTCTGCACTTGCACGTTTCTGGTCTGTCTGGGATGTGCTGGCCTTGCTGGGAAGATGCAGCTGGACAGGTGCAGGGCATGATGGATATCAGACTTGCTGGCATTGGTGGGTCTGTCAGGGAGATGCAATTAATGCGGACTGGAAACGAGGCGCACAAGCCAAATGATGTGCCAAACTGCTCAGGAAGTCTGCAGCAGACACTAGAAGAGACCCTCACCCCTAAGCGCTGCACTAGTGGCTTAAACCATGGAGTGAATAAAAATCAGATGTGACCTCACCTGAAAATGTGTATGGTGTAAAGAACTCATTTCTGCCCATCCTTCCGACACCATTACCTCTGGCGTGACTGTAGCCCAATACCTGTGTTACCTTCTGAAAACTCTACAGCCACCCAATTACATACACCTGTGGACATGCCTGTCTTTATGCACTTTTCGGTCTCTGCAGGGCCAAAACTTGCTCTGTCTCTCTCTCACTGTAAAATTATTGCACAATTTTGCTAGATTGAAAAATGTGCGTTCATAGAGATCTAATTACAAAAGAATGTAAGTTGAATACATAGTATTTGTTAAAAGAAATCCCCCGCCCCCCCCCTCCCCCCCATATTATAAATTTCTATATCTATTGCACTGAATTTTCAAGTTTGTCTGTTTTGGTTTATTTTTTCTTTACTATGTGACAATTTAACTGAGAACAAAATGTACCTCAGGCTGCCTACCCTTATTAAAAATCAGTAGGTTTTTCACCCACATTTTTCTCCCTTTTGCTTATCTGCAGAGCAGATGCAGACCTATTTGCTTAAATCAAGGCTTGCGATTCACCGGCACATCAAAAGAGCAACCCCTATCATGTCACTTTTATTATTGCACCTTGTCTCCATGATCTCCACTGCATCTATGCTGCGAAAGGAGGTCCCTTTATCACTTCCCTTCCTTTACTTCTGCTCTTAGTGGAATCTGAGTTAGCAATCAGAATAATAACGATTTACCTCCAAGGGAATGCGAATGCAAGCCAAGTTCCTTTGGTACGCAGGGAAATCAGTTTCGTATTGTTTACTCATCCCCTGTGGATTCACCAGATGGCATCAGACAGCATAATTTGGAGTCCATGCTCAAAAGAGAGGCAAGGCTTGAGCTGCAGGAATTGATAATGTGAATTTACCAGGAACAGTTCTGATCTTTTCTTGAGGATATGACATGTCTTTCATCTTTGTTGTAAAATATGCAAGGAATTATATTGTAGCACACCTGGACCCCTAACATGTTAAGGAAACCATTTTTAACCCAGTCATTTATGAACAATTGTAGCTACTCTTCTAATAACCGCTTCCCCTGGAGAGGATGCTCGCCCTGGATTGGGGTGAAGGTCCTGAGCAGGTCAGCAGAGAGGAGGCAATGGGAAATGAGGCATTGCAGCTGTTTCCTTCTAGGTTAGCTCTGCTTGAGTTCAGTAAATAGAGGATTTAGGTTTCTGTTCTTTAAATATCCCAAGCATAAATTATTCACTGAAAATACATTTGTCAAAGAACAGAAGCACTAGGAGAACAGAAGTGGAAAGCCTTAGCAGAGACTGAACCAGCTACAGCTTTACTGACCGCTGCACAAAGCACTCAGTATAGCCTGATGGCTCTGCCCCCAGGGACAGAGGAGATGATCTAATCATTCTTTTCCATCTCGTTGCTGCGATTCTATGATTTGAATTGTTTTTGGGCCAGATCCTAAACCAATGTAAGCTTTCCTGTAGTGAATACTGCTGCATTGATTTATTGTTGCTGAGTGTCTGGCCTTTGAGGACTGTTTTACCCTTTAGAATATTGATTTTTCTTTTTATTTTCCCTGACGCTGGAAGCAAGCCTCTTGGTCAGGTCTCTGGTTGTGCAATACGCGAAAGTGCGGTGCTGCCTTGATTTGTAAAAATGAGTGACCAAAGAGGTGAAAAGTTCAGCAGCCTTCACTGCAGTGCTGCATAATCACCGTAAAAGGGGCCACGGCCTCCTGTAAGAAGGCATGGTCTTGGAAAATCACTTGACAGCCATGTTTACTGGGTGGGACCCGTCCTGCTGCGGATGAGGGAGCAGAACTGGAGGTAGGGGGCAGGCACAGGGATCCTGGAAGAACAGCTAAGTGGGCACAGAGTGGGCGCAGGGCATTGATGGGGAGGACGTGCAGGCATTTTTGCTCGGTGCCCACCCAGGGCACTCCTCCCTTACAGGTCTCATTGCCCCTGACCCTTCCTTCCCAAAACTATCACACACCGCATCCACTCCCTCCTCCTGCCCCTCTCCCTGCTGTCAACCCCCTTTCAGGGCAGGGCTTTAGCTCAGCCCCAGCTAAGCCGTCAAGACTCCCGGGGTGGGAAATAGCCACGGAAAACAGAACCACTAGCTGAAAAGATGGCTGCTGACCGAGGACGGTCTATGAAGATAAAAGGAGTGTGAGGACCAGGAGCATAAAAATAGTTTGCAAAGCACCAGTGGTTGACACCAGCCAGATCACTTCCCAGAAAGCATCCAGGAGGGTGGTAGACACTGTCACCCTAAAGGTAAATTTTGCTCCTTGAAAGAGAGTGTTTGTCCTGATTCTCACAAGGACGGTGCCGAGCAGCATCCTCACTGCTGAGGTACCCCCAGCCCTGCTGGGCTTGGAGGAGCTGCTGAAGGGAAGGGGGTTACGGGGCAGGCCGCCTGGTGTGCCTTCGTGTGAGCGGCCGTGGAAGGTGTTGAAAATTTCTGGAGACACAAGTCACGCATGGGCTTGTCATGTGACAGAGCTGCCGAGATCAAAGGGGCCGGACCAGGAGCCCCAGCCTGTTCCCAGTCTTCCCGGTGACTTCAAAGTCAGCTGGCCCAGCCAAAAGGGTGTCTGTCAGGATAAAATACATCATTCTATTTTAGCTAGGCCAGATACAGATCTACCTTTCTTGAAGCTGCTAATTACAGTGATAAGGGTATCTATGGTCATCACACAACTCCCCCACTCTGTCATGGGTGGTTGGGTTTCTAAAGGGAGCATACGCCTGTCTCTAGAGCATCCCAGAGGAGACTGAGTTGCATGAGGGGAGCATCCCTACCTGGTGCTGTCGCTTCTATGGTTGTCTGTGCTGATAACATTGATTAATAGCACAGTCTGCTAGCAAGAAGTAGGGTTCAGAGCTGGGAGTCTACCTGCTGGCTGTGCCTGTTCTGTGTCCTCCTTTCCTAACTGGCAAAATAAGAGAGTGAGATTTTACTTGCTTTCAGTGCTGAATTATCACTCATTAAAGGCTTATAATGCGGGAAAAAATTTGAAAATCTCCTATGTTCCAACCTGTTTTCAACATATCTACTAGGCATACAGTGACATACATATTTATATATGAGCACAGCACATATTTGGGTATTTAGCTGCCAGGGAAAGGGTGTGATTTTGTTCGCATGCAATGTTTGTCCTGCATGTCAACATCCAGATTTAAGTAATGGACTGTCATGGCGACTTTGAAAGACATATACGATGCCCGCAGCTCAGTTAAACTTCACAGAAAACCTGCTCTTCACCCTCCAGGGAGAGCATGCCAAGGGCAAAGGGCTTGCACAACCTTCAGACAGCATTTCTGTCCTGTTTTTTTCCAGCTCGCTCCGTCCTGGCCGTCCTGCAGGGGTGGGGGTGGCTGTGCCGAAGTCGATGCAGGGGGGGTTTGTCGTCACCAGCTGGGCCTGGCCCCCGCTGCAGCGCAGGGAGAAGCAGGCAGTAGGGAAGTGGTTTCTTCCCTGGCACTGTGCTGGTTTACGGTCCATGTCATCGGGGCTTTCTGCGGCTGACAGGCTGGCATGGCGAGCCTGCTCTTACAGGGCACGACGTGGTGAGGCTGAAGGGCAGTGCTGCAGCGATGGTGGGTTGGGGCTTGATGGTCTAGCTCAGCATCTTACTGCTGGTCCGGCTGTGAGGGCTGGGGAGAGCAGTCCATCACCGGCCCAGGATGCAGGCACCACGTGTATAGGCTGTCTTCCTTCCTGTATTGCTTTTCAGGTCCTAGTGCTTTCACCAGGATTTCCTCTTCCCTCACTGGGGCCTTGGGTGTCTGGACATGCTTAACTACATCTTTTTTACGCCTCTGGGGTGGATGGCCTCTCATCTGCAGGGTAGAGCAATGCCCTGCTCGCTCTGACCCACTCATGTTCTTGACATTTAAGTATGTGAGTAATAAGGCAAGTGAGCAGTGGGCATCAGTCGCTGCACTGGGGTGAGCTTTAACTGCACGGTGCCGGTGCAGGTCTGAACTGTACCTGCAGGGCAGTACGCAGAGCTGCTTCAGCGCTCACCAACTGGAGCTCTTCCCAGTGCAGTGGGTTACAGTTTGCAAAGGGCTCTCTGGTTTAGGAATAACCTGCAGGGATGCCTCAAAATGTCACATGCAGATGCTTTCTTTCAGTGCTTCAAAATACCCATTTCTCACAGAAGCCAGTTGCCTGTAATGCAATGCAGCTGGGAATCTGGAATTACCGCCTCCCATCTCTTACCCTATTCTAATGTGCCCCCCAGCAGAAGAAAGTCCAGAGAGGCGGGTAGCACAGAGTAATCGTGCCAGTTGTATGCTCCCCAGAAATTCCCCGCTGCTTCTTCTACAGCAGCCTTCCAAGCTTTTAGTACCGTGAGAGCAATGCAAAGTGAGCCTCTCTCCTGTCTGTTTTGAAGTTGTGTTTTTTTGGTTTTGTTTTTTTGGTGGTATATTAATGTGCAGCAAATCTCACTTTAACTTACCCAGATCCCTGACGTGGATAAAAAAAGAATTACAGCC
>NW_009609343.1:6571-11774 GCF_000690535.1 Cariama cristata
TGTTACTCTTCTTACCTATAGTGGTGTCTTGTTGGCATCAATTGCAGCTTGCATTAGTGTACTGTTTACCTCCAGTAACTCATAGAGTGTTGGTCAAGTAGAGAGAAAAGTATTGGTGAGCTAACTATTTGTTCAGTTATGTTCTCATCACCAAACAACTGCATGAAAATTACAAAAGTTCCACAGTACAAAAAAGTACAGATTTAATATTTTTATTGCTATCCATTAAATCATCTTTCCACCAGAGCAAAGCGCTTAGCAGTGTACCTGCTTGTTTTCCTGGGTTGGTGTGAGGTGTCAGATCCCTCAGGAGAGCAGTTATCCACATGAGCTTGAAATGTACTTAGCATACTGTAAGCATACTAGTTTATTATACCATCACTTCCATGCAGTGGGCAGAAATTAAGTCAGCAAATGCATTGGGAAAGACAGTCTGACACGACTACTATCTTACAGGAATATTTTATTCTATAAGCATCTCCACATGTTTCAAATATTTTAGACTAGGGATGGACGCAAGCACTGCTAGAAGTGGATTGCACCCAGTATTGCATTTTTACAGGAACATTTTGCTATAATAAAACTTTTCTATAACCTTTCCTATAATAAAACATTATTATATACTTATTTCGTTTGTGTCTAAAATGCAAAGGTTTTTAGTTCTGTAACAGCTGTGACAACCTTTAATTATGTCTTCCAAAAGCATAAGTGGTTTGTTTGTACACCTAGGATTGTGGAAAGCGTTACTAACATAGTCAATAATCTGATCATCAGCAAAAAGTTAATATCCAAGCCTGAAATCAGGAGGAGGAAACCTACCCATCAGGTTGTGTTAGTGGTTTCGAGATCATCTTAATTATTTCAAGTCCAATCCTAAAAAAGGCTGAGGATTTTCAGTTTGCATTACAATCACTGAGAAGACAGTGCTCAGGGCTGTGCAAGAGCAGGCCTGAGAAAACAACAATTTCAAGTGCTGGATGCCAAATCCATCACTGCAATGGCTGATCTAGAATTGAACCTCCTTGCACCACACATTGGTTTGGCTCCAAGACAGTAAAGCAAGAGAGCTTGTCAAGACAAAAGTACACCAACATGCCATGTTAGAGAGGCCAAAGTACAAGTGAAAACACATCCTTCTGGCTGCCAGGAGCACTGCATAATTATTTGAGAGCGCTCCTGTACAAAGCCTCACTAAACAGGTCTCTTTCATTTTACCTATTAAATACGGTGAGTCCCATGACTGGGCTGCTTGCTGCTCTGTAAAATCCAAGGCCTGTTTGTGAAATCCAATTTCTCCTCTCCTTCTTGCCTCCAGAACATGTCCTTTTCATGTTCTGAAACAAACATGTATAGCTAATCCTGTATTATTTGTGATTACTGAATGCTCTGCTTCTGTGAAATTAGCTTCTCCGACTGCAGTTCTGCATTCAGATGACATCTTGGGTGTTTTGTGGTATGTGTCAGCAGACAGAGCTACCTGGCTCTCTGAGGTATCCCTGCTGTCTGCGTGGGAGCTATTGCATACACCTGAAGAAGAGTCTTCATCTTCAGAGTCAAGAGCAGGATGCAGTTTCTCCCCCAAGCATGTCCAGGTCAGCCACAGGGCTGCAGTTTCTCTACGTGCAGTGGTTTTCCTCTCCTTTTTGCCTCTGTTTTGGTTCTTGCAATGAATTGACTCTGACTGGGATGAAAAAGTGAATTTCCGTTCCAAAAGTCCTTTGACATCAATATCTAAACCAGAATGAGAGGAAGGGAATTCAAGAGAGGGCACAACAGTAGCCTACCGGTAAGGGAACTAGGCCGCTCCATATCCTGGTCTTGTGCTTAAAATCTTTTATGTCAGACATGAAACAGGCTCTGGAACATGGTCCAGAGCTCAAGTTTTCAGTCTCTCAGGTTTCATTCCTAGGCTTAGCTCTTGCATTGTTTTCTGTACTGTAAATAATCTCAGTATTGCACCAAGAGGCACTAGGTTATGCTCTTTTTCAGAAGTGGATTCCAGATGATGGATTCTGGCAACCCTGACCTATATTTAGCCTCTGGAGTGGGATGACATTTCACATGTTTTCGGTGCTTGCTTTTAGTGGCTCCATGATGCAGGTGTTTTGCATTGCCAGTCTGATGCACCAAGGACTTCCAGCACACTGTATCAGCAACCGCAGGACATAACATAAACCTATTGATCCTTTTCCAAAGATGGAGTATTTAAAAATCATTGCAGCACTTAAGTTCTGTGCACGTCTTTGCTGAATCTAGCCCACAGCCTCAATTTTCCAAATTTACAGTTTGCAGAGAATGATTTCATTTGTTATGTAAATTATTAAACAAAACATGAAATTATGTCTACTGTTATAGTTATAGCCATTTGGTCAAGAAACCTGAATTGAAATGCACTTGGGAAAATTCTCACTTTTTTGTAGGTGCCAGTTTTTGAGTTTGCATAGGATTAGGCAATCACAAAGCATGCAGGTTAGGTGTATTTCCTGTGGTACAGCTCTGCTGGAGTCCAGGGCTGTGCATCCATGACACAGGGGAGAGAATGAGGCCTGTTCAGACAGTTTCAACCTAAAAGTCTGTTTATGAAGTTTGATATATAATTCTTAATAGTCCACTAAGTTTGCTCCTAGTTACACCACTGAAGCATGAACTGACACCAAGAGCATCATTTTCGATTTGCGTCCAAGTATGAAAGGGAAAATTTACCCTCAAAGCTACGTGTTCCTTCCCTTAAGTATTTGTATTTCTGTGTCCTACTTAAATGTCTCAGGCATTTGGAGCAAACTTTTACTTCCACTGTTACTTCATTTTGGGTGTTTTCTAGCAAAGTTTAGCCTCAGCGTAGGAATGTAAGGTTTCTCTAATCCCTATTTCAGGAATGGGGAGATTGATTTCTGCTCAAGTCACTGACAGTTTCATGCCTAGAGGGCTGGCTATGGTTGCTACTACCATCCACAGGGACTGCAGAGATAGGCAGCACGTAGAGCTGGAGTACTCCATCTGCTTTGTGAGGGCAAGAATAGCGATGCTGATGGACATCCCGCCGTCAGGAGTGTCAGCAGCAAGCACCAGTTCCTAACCAGCTCTTGTACCATAAGGACAATATGCAATCTTCAAGCTGTTCTGTGGAAGTGAATGCATTTTACCACTGTCAGCTTCGCATACTGTGTGTTAGCAATATGCTGCCAATCTCTTATCAGAGCCAGCCTTAGGATTTTGCTGCTACGAAAAGCTTTGAAAATGTGTGTCAGCAGGCCTGAAGTTAGTGCAGCTAACAGTAAAAGCTCATCTCTCTTTCACGAGTAGGCTGAATTAAGTGGATAGTGAGACACTATTGGAAAATCCATAGATCTCCGTGGGGATCTTCGATGGTTGTTTAAATCCTCTCCATTAGATTCTCTGAGTGCAAGAACACAGATCTCATGGACCTTTGCACAGAAAGCCAAAAATGGGCTGCATTTAAAAAGCAAACAGTGATTTCCTCTGTTTGTTACCCATTCGTGTGGTCAAGAACTGTTGACCATGAATCAAGTTTCTATAAGTAAGCGTTATTTCTGTAGGTAGGTTAGTGGCCAGAACATCTGACTGGAGATCAGGTGATTGTCTCCCTCCATCGCTGGCTAAATGAGAGACCATAAGGTTCTCAGCCTCTCTGTACTGCAGCTTGTCCCTCTGCAAAATACGAATAATGGTAATGTGTATCTCCTTTGCAAAGACCATTTAGATCCACTGCTGAAAACCTCTATCCAAAGTTAGAGATAATTGTTTCCTATTGTTCGAGAGCAATAGTATTTCTTTATAGCTTCAGAGAATCAGAATCTTTGTAGCTTGGGGAGTCAGCTTCAAGCAGAAATCCCTTTTTTTCTGACAAGGAGGATAACAAGGAGGCCCTGTGGCAAGATAAGAGGATGCAGGAAATAGTATAAGAAAAAGTGAAATAGGTCAGTTTGGAGCTTAAGGGCTCCTCTGCTGCAGGACGTCAAGGTGTCAGTTTGGCACGGCCTCAGCCCTGCCTTCGTGCTGCCTCGGGCACCCGACCGTAACGGGGAGGGCCACCAACGGAGACAAGGCATCTGAAACGGCTTCTCTGGAAAAAAATGTTTTAGTCTTTGATGGATATGTGAAAGGTATAAGAATACAGTGATGATTACCTTCTATTCCATTAGTGAGTGACTAGGGAGGATATTAAATGGCAGATATTAAACTTAAACCTGTACAAGTCTGCAGGATTGGATAACGTCCAGGAATTGGCCAAAGAGCTCTCTGAACCATTAGTGTCGACACACTGAAAAATAAAAAATGGAGCAGTGAAGAAATTGAAAAGGGTTGGACAAAAGCCAACCTTTTAAAAGAGTAAATGGGATGAGTGGGGCACTAAATGCTCCTGAACCTGACATCCATCACAGGAGGGAAAGGAGCGGCTGATACAGGACACAATTGGCAGAGTGAATGGTCTTAGCCTCCACCGCACACTGACTAAAAACCAATAGTAACAGGCGTTGTACAAAATGACTGCAGCCTCTTACTGAATGAATTAAGAACTGGGGAACTGGGGAGTGCAAAAGCAGCTGTATGTGGGGAACTGCTGTCCATTGAGAGTGTTGGGCAGCCGAACCTGAGAAGGTCCTGCTGTATGCACAGATCCCTTCAACAGGGTCTTTCTCTGAAAGGAAACCTGAAATTGTTGCAAATCAAACACGGGGCTGACTTCACCACTTGGTGTAATGCTAAGCTGTGGTGGGAACAGGTCAGTTCAATATGCTGAGCCAGGCTGTTTATCTATTACTGAAATGTGTGTTTCAAAGCAACCAACTGGCCGATCATGAAACAAAGAACACAGGCCACCAGGGAGGCCGAATGTTGTGGAGCACTGCGATTCCTAAAAGAACAGGGGAGCTCTGTGAATAATTGCACATAGGCTCCCTGCGCCCTGCTCTGCTTAGGATACCAAATACGTTCCTGAGAGACGTGAGGCATTACATTTGTATATACAAGCCTGTCTGGTCTCATGCATTAAACAGAAAACTAGTGCAATTGCATCCTGCCTCCCACCGCTCCGTATGTAAGTGTGTATCTTGTGCATTTTTAGATCTACATAGCTGCTAGTATGTGTTAAATATTACTCTCTAGACTGTGTGAATCAGACAAAACTGTTTTAAATTGGGTTAGGAGAGTAATTGTTTATTCCCATGATGCTATTCCTGCT
>NW_009609343.1:11805-21534 GCF_000690535.1 Cariama cristata
GTAGTTTCAGGAGCGCTGGCAAATTAAAAATCAAAGCTGAACCACCCTGCCTCTTATGCCTCAGACAAAGTATGGCTGAGGCTGATAGTGGCTAGCTTTTTATTTGCCTTTTACTAGATCATAAAAAGATGAACACTCATTTCAAGGGATAGTGCTGAGCTTCAGTTCCAGGCAGTTTGGTTATACGTGTCTTCCTCAGAAGCTATCTTTCTCTTTTTGTCATGGGCATGTTTTCCTTGAGCTGTCCCAAGCAGCTACAAAATGGTTAAGTCAGACGCTTGCAAATTATTTTCAGGGTTAGTGTATGTCCTTGGGCTGTCTGCAATTCTAGTTTCACAAAATTATCTGAATTAATTGTAAGAAGATGAGTTGAAATGTTCCATGAAGGCTGTTACATCCCAGAGACTCTGAGAACTGCTCCTTGTTAAGCGACACGAGGGACCAGACTTCTACCCTCAGGTTGCCTAAAATAAACTCAACATCTCACACGTTCCCATCTCATGGCCCCGACTGAGGAATTGGCTCTTGCTCTTTGTCGGCAGGGGACTTTGCAGCGCAGGCGTGGTGGACGCCCGGGACAGAGGGAGGCAGAGCAGGGCACAGCCAGCCCTCCTCTTGTCCCCCAGGGTCTCCCTGATGGCCAGCACTGCCCAGGACTGCAGCAGGAGGAAGGGAGGCAAAGAAACTCTTGTCTTGCAGCTTGGCATGCAAGGGGCTTTTCCAGGTCACAAGCATTCTTGAAAATCCCCCAGATTATTGCGAGGCTTCGTTCCTTTTGCATTAGGAACGCAGTGCAAAAGCGTGGCAGCTTTTGCTGTGGCAGCAAACTTGATCTGAAGAATTAATGATGATTTCTCAGAGCATTCTGGAGGTTTCTTTGTGAAATAATGGTGTGAAATGTTGAGGTATGTTAGTGCATTAATAGCATTATTTTTTGGTCATATGCCAGAGATGTTCCACAGGACCTGCACGCAGCCAGCAGGGCTGTGTGTGGCTCTGGGATATACTGTACGTTGAATAAATGACAGGAGCCAGGCCAGGATCTGTCGCACAGACAGGGCTATGCTGTCAAAGGGTGGCCTCAATTCTGCAAAAAGAGAGCCTAACATATTTTTTTTCTGTTCTGCTGCCTGAGAGCCCTGAATGAGAAAGCAGAACACAAGTCTTCACATTATTCACAGCAAATGCTTTTCCCCTCATCTTGTTTGTTGGGGTGTTTTTTTTTTCTTTTTTTTTTTTTCTTTTTCTTTTTTTTATCAAGCCACAAACTTCATTCTCAATTTCCTGAATGCTGATGTAAGGTCTGTGTCTTGCAAGTGGAGCGTTCAGAGCATGTCAGCCAGCTGTGCAGGCAGGAGCAGGGACGTGCAGGCGATGAGTTTAGCGAGGAAATCAGAGGGAAGGGTATTGCTGTCTTTCTCTAGGGATCAGAGTGACTTTGGTAAGAGCGTGGTGACCCCTGGAAGAGGCCGGTGCCTCTGTGTGTGCCGGGGGGAACTGGTGGGAGCAGAGGCGGAAGGAAGAGTGGGAGACCCAAGGGAGTGCGGGCGTTGCAGGGGGGAGGGTGAACAAGTCATACAATGTGAAACTTAGTTTTCCTACTTTTGCTTCAAGTGTTGCAGATGTTCTTTCCCTGCCTTTTGATGAAGGGAAAAAGAGCAATGTGTAAAACCTTCAGCTTTATTAATTATTGTCATTATTATTATCATAGTCATCATCTAACTGTTGCGTAAAATTACAAGTATTTATTCAGCTTTTAGCCTAGTATAATTTTAACCAGACTTGTGGGTTTGCAAATGAATGAAATCATAGGATCCTTCAGACATTTTACAAGAACAAATGTAAAGATAACATCTAATTGCAGGGATCTGAGACTGTCTGACTGCAGATGGGATGCTATTAACCTCTTTCTGTCTGTTATGGATGTGTCAGAAAACCGTGAGGACAGTGCTGAACATACTCCAAACCTGTGTGATGGAACAAACGTTTAGGTCCTGCGTTTGCAAGAATTTAATCCACGCTTAGGCTGATGCATTTGCAAGCAGTTCTGTTGCAACAGTACTTTCAAGTCACTTTCATGTATAACCTAACCCATGAACAGAAATGATTGAAGAAGCATTATCCCCAAAAGTAACGATAACCTTAATACACCTCATTACAATATATGCAGGGCTTCAGGTCCTGGAATACTAAGCACATTCAATTCTAAATGGTGACAATAGGATACTGCATAAACCAGGCTGATGTTGTTTGATGCCTGATTTCCTGCCATAGCAGTTGTTTGTTCTTTCATTCCAACTCATGGTCACTTTCATGCTTCCAAAGTCCCGGCTACTTTCAACTTTCAAAGCTTTGCTCTCTGAAAGTCAAGGGATTTGCGTGTGAAACAGGGAATCTGTTTCCCTATTTCCTCCCGATTCTGTGAAGCACTGTATTAGGCTCAGGTATGTAAAGTCTACCCTATTTTGACCACTTTGTATGCAGACGCTAAATTAATAAGAATAAAAGAGAAAGGTACGTAATTCATATTTAATTTCAGAAAGTGATGACAGTGGAAACTTTTTAGGTGTGTTCAGTGTAGCGGTGACCAATAAACACACGTTCAGTCTTGTTTCACAGTGAGACGTGGATGACCTGCCTAGCCGCGGCTGTAACAGAAAACCCAACGCTAATGGAAGGATTCCCACAGGTCTCTCAAAGTCACTTAAGCAGCTGTGTTCAGCAAGCATGCAAGAGAGCAATCCGTGGGTGACACCTTGTGAGCAGTGCTGTTGTAGTCACTATTGCTGAGTTATTATTCACTCGTAACCAAAGGTGTGCCGAGCAATCACTGAGCAAGCCACCTCCTTTTCTTAATTGCCTCCTTTTCTTAATTGCCCAGCCCACTACAACTGGGGAGGAGAAGACCACTGGTTAAAATGAGGGCGTGTGTAAAAAGCAGATCCTATAGCCCTCCCCTGTATCATGAGGGCTTGAGGAGGAAGAAAATGCCGCCGAGCCACCCTGGTGGGACCTGGCGGGAGGGAGAACGGGAATCCTCTGCCTAGGCCTGATGTCTTTGTTGATGAAAAACCAGAAGTCCGTCTTTGGTTAGAGTCATCCTCAGCTTTGCTGACGAGTTGGCTGGCTGCCGAGAGTGAGAGCAGAGGTTTTTGGTGTGCGAGAGATGGCCTGCCTAGCTGGTGACAATATTCATAGAATCACAGAATCATAGAATCATAGAATATTTATGGTTGGAAGAGACCTCAAAGATCATCAAGTCCAACCTTCCACCCAACTGCACCCTTCGGTGTTTTTCTGTTAACAATGGCATTGCAGAAGAGCAACCAAGAAGCCTGATTTCTTCCTATTATTGATAACTTCTGAAAAAGAAAAAAGTTATAACTTGCCTTGATTTTCAAGACCTGGTGGAAGAAGAACAAACCCAAACCCAAACCCTCAACTCTACTTGAAAAATGAGTAACTTTTAATACGGGATTATAGTTAGAATAAGTAGACAGAGTGTGAGGGCATATTTAGGGTTTTTTTTAGCTTTTAAATTTTTTTTTTGTCAGAGGGAAACTTAATTTCATGGAGTGACTGCTTCTTTTTATGTGAAAGTCAAGCAACTGAGCTTAGCAAATGAAGGCTGAGACTTACTCTGAACTTGGCAGCCACTGTTACACTATAAGCTTGTTACTGAAAAAAAAACCCAAAAAACTTTCAATTGACTGTCTTGGTTTAAAGTTCTACATGATTATCATTCACATTATGGTCACACCCGAAGGCATCAGTCAACTGCAGGGCATCACAGTAGAAGAGGAACTGTGGTTATAGTATAAGAGACTGTCTCTATCGAAAGGTATGACAAATTAACAAGGTAAGGCCAAAAAAGAGTTTCAGAAAGTCAAACTCTTTCAACCTCAAGTGATAAAACCATAAATCATGAGTCAGGCCCACAAAAAAGTCATGAAGTTTGGTTTAAAGACTTTTTTTTTAGATTAGTGGATTCTGTTTGTTGTGTTTTGTTTTGTTTTGTTTTGTTTTTTAATTTTAATGTCAGTTTCTATAGTTCATTCACTTCTAGCTTTTCTCTCAAGCTGTGAGGGTCAGAAAGCTTTAATTAAAAAACCAAAAATTTCCCTTCACTAGCACGAATTGAAGAACTGGAGAGATTTGAAATCACAGAAAACATGCAGAGATTCAGCCAGTCTGCTAATCCTGTTTTGCACATGTGGAACTAGGCCAGGCACAGAGAGATTTACCATTTTGCCCAGGGTTACATACCATCTTGGACAGAGTTAGATGTCCTGGTGCCCAGATTACCAAACAAGTCTTCGTCTTCTGAAGAACAGAGATGACCAAACTCTACAGCCAATTCCCCATTTCGAACCGCAATACAAGGTCAATTGGCCAGCACTCTCTCTAATCTTTGCTAGCATTCACCAAGCTACACGTATAATTTCTGTACTTCCTTCCTTCACTAATTGCCTTTTTCAGGGGAGATGTTTTACAGTTGCTTTTGTATTCTGAGTGGTGACTGCTCGTTGCACAACACTGTGCAGTGGAAGAAGATCACTGTTGCAAATTCAGTCTCGTTATTACTGTATAAATGTTGGTGCCAATGTCTTCAGACTTTCTTCATCAGCCTTCAGTGGGCCACATCTCCAAATGTCTGTATCCTAAACACTGAACAGAGTTAAGTTGAATGACTGGTATCTTATGTCAGTCTTAGATTTTGAAATGTTCAGCCAGGATACTGAAAGGAGGATTTCCCCAACAGTGTGGGATGTAGGACTTGGTAAGGGTTTGAAGAAATGCCCCATTTAACCCCTAGAGGTCCGTTTCAGACGAGTCCTTTGCAGAGTGTGGAAAGGACTGAATATCACTACCAAAATTTTAAGCTCTTGCATACGGTCGCAAACATCTAAACTATTTTGCTTAAGTGACCAGTCTGAGAATGCCGTCCTAAATGTTAACATGTATTTTTTGGTTTCTGGCGTTTCTTGTAGTAGCAGGTAGATCTTTGTTTCTTCTTTTTAACACTCGACTATTCAGCAGATTACTTAAGAACACTAAGCAAGAGACTAGATCAGTGTATGTCTGCTGGTAATTTTACTCACTCCTCACCCCTAAATACACAGGATTAAGTCACCTTGCAAGATAACTCATGAATGCCCACTTTAGTGTTGTGATGGTCAAGAGTAGGATGGGACAAGCATTTTTATCTTTTTTTTCAGAAATTTTGGAGGCACAAGCCAAAGGAGCTTGCTAATGGCCTCTCTTATCAATATCAGACAAATTACAGAGGCAGAGCTGCACAGCGGGAAATGAGATACTCTGACTTAAAATGAATTATCAAATGTGGAGTCATGAGGAGAGGAGTCTCTGTTCAATAAACTCATCTGGGACTTCAGGAACCACTGCCTTCCCTGTTAAAGATGCTGTGCATCGCTTCGGGTACACAACTACAGAAAGACTCATAAGGACAGGGACTGGGTGGGTGCAAACTGAAGGGCAAAGTTCTTACTCCTCTAGCCTGTATGTGTGTGCGCCTTGGCTTTCACGAGAGATGTTCACAAAACTGAATTCTTACCTACCTGAATGTCTAGAGCAATTTCAGATTTTCAATGCTGCTTCTCCACAGCTCAGCCAAATCTGCCTCCTATACCTAAGCCTTGAGAGCCCAGGTTGCACAGCCTATCTTTAAAGCTGGACCCAGCACCAAATGTAGCTGTTCTGCCTAGGCAAAACCAGGGCTGGTGATGGAGCTGTTGCTGCTGCCCCTGTTTATTCAGCTGGGCAGAAAAGGCTTTGCTCGATGGTCTCACGCGTCCCAGTTTCCGTTCCCAGGGCTGCCAGAAGCTCTCCCTGGGCATACCGTTGGCTCAAACTACGTGCTATGCTGGCATGGGCAGTACTGGACACCCTGACACCCTCTCTGTTCGGCCAGTTCAAGCAGGTAGCCCCACTCCCCACCAAACCCCAATATATGCTAGGCTTGAGAGAGTCCTCCTCAGAGGCTCTGCTTCCTACTGCGTAGGGGAGGTAACTGGGACCGGGAAAAACTACATTCTGGCCCCCTTAGGGAGGACCACTGCACCTTTACTTAAGGCTTGTTTATTGCAAACAACATATGTGATCCTCAGAGCAGATGTCAGGGGCCAGGCATAAACCATAGCTGATGGAGCTTATGCTGTTGGTGTGGATAACGAATATTTAATCATCAATAAGAGCATCTACAAGTGCTACTGTGCTATCACTTTGTCATATCCAGGGTCATACACAAACTGACTAGACTCAGGGAGGTTTTAGATATCTACATTTTCTGAAAACAGTGTCATCATACCCACGCCCCAGATAGATAGTAACTGATCGCAACACATGCTTCAAGGGAAGGCTACCTGCCACCCCCCATCTTATGTATACCTGTCGGTGTCCCTGCCCAGCCCTTCCCCTCGTCAGATGAACACATAATGTGTAGAGGGAAACCTATGATTTATGTGTTTGGTCCAAAATCCCACACTCGGGGACTGAGGTACAGAGCTATGTGGGAAAATGACAAGGAATTACGGATAGGAGCACAAGAAGGCTAAAAAGTAAAAAGCAACAGAGAAACAATGACAACTTAGCCAGTTGGTATACACATGTTTCAATGAAATTAGTTAAAACTATTTCAGTGAATTTCAAGATGAACTGACTAAAACTCTTCACTAGTAAAATGTGATAGCCAGGAATTATAGTCTTACTGCAGTAATTTCATAACGAATAGCTCCCAACTGGACTTCTCCTATGCAGTGTTAAACTGCACCTAAATGTTAGGTTATATTTCTGCACATTTATCAGTTGTCACCACCTAGTTCTTGTAACCTTATGCATCAAAGAGTGTAACTGGATTTCACTTGATGGGGGTCATTCATTCATGGCTGACTTCTCACTATCATGTTTGGAGCATTTGATTAACAAGACTTCAAAGAGGAAATCTGAACTTCCAGATACCGTTACGTAGTAGCTTAATTATTGTAGTTCTTTATATCTAAAGAAAATGTCTCTGTTTGTCTTGGGCAGGTGAAAAGAAAAGAGAAAACGTGTCAATTTTCTAGCCTTAAGCTGATTCTTTTTATCTTATCTTTATCTACCTTATCACAAAGATAGGATGATACAAATGTTCTGATTTGATGTTGCTAGTGATCAGGGAAAACTGGCAAGTGCGGAGGTGTCTCGGCAAATAACTGAGGACAGTAAAGATTTTTGCTATTCTTTCCTTTCAGTTTGTTTTAAAGAAAAGGCTCAAGATAAGGTAACCCCATCCCCATTAGATCTCATTTCTAACCTGTACCAGTCTCATAGATTTTTTTTTTTTTTTTTTTTTAAGGCAGGAAAATGCACAGATAAAAACTCAGAGTTACACATTTCAGGTCTAGGTTGACCATCTGAATTTTTATTCTCAGATTGTCTGTTCTGTTACACCTATGACAGAAGACACCAAAGAACTAACGAAGGATCAGATTATTTCACTCAGCTGCACACTCAGGCACACTCAGGTTCCTTCACTCAGACACATCTCTGCAATAAAAGTTCCATTAGACAGTCTTACGCTGAGATACGAGAGGCACTTGACATAGGGCAACACATCTGCTTTCTTTGTGAATTACATGTCTTCATGCTGCAGAATTAACCAGTGAAATGAATAATTCTGGCAGCATCTGGGCTAAGGAAAGACTGTGTTCTTCTTTCATTATAACACACAGACAGCTGTTCAGTGATATTCTTAAGCATTCAATTTTTAGCTTTCATTGGCATCTCTAAGAAAGTTCAGTACACAACAAAATAAAAATCAGGTTCTTTAACGTTATGCTGATCAAGTTATGTTCAGCTGTTCAAAAATTCCCTTTGGCATTGTATGGAGCCATTGACACTGGGAAAGCCAACATCATCATTCAAAGCACTCTTTAATCTCATCTGATTGGACTAGAGAGCTAGCAAAACAAGACTGTTTTTCAGTAGTTTTATTCTGCTGGAGGAGAGGGATCCCTGTGCATCATGTTAACAGATATGGCAGAAAAAATATGTGAAGGAACTAAGGTAAGTGTGGATGAAAAACAGCTATATTATGAGAAATTCCGAGTATCATTTGTAACTGAGCCTCACTTGAGACTATTATTGGCAGCAGGTGGAAGGCTGCAGTGCTGAGTGAATGGAAAGGCAGAACCTGTGATTTTCAATGCCTGGGTTTGCCCCTATTCTTCTGGCTTGAATTATTAGCAAATATAACTTTTAGGGTCAGTTATGTAACTTTCTAACCTTGAGTATCTGTCTGAAGTCATACTCCTAAGTAAGGTTTCCATGCATTCCTGGACAAAGTTATGTGCTCAAGGATAGTAAATCTGACACTGCAGACTTCCTGGCACACAGAATTCAATTGAACATGCATGCACAATCTGTCCAATTTGGCCTGAAAACACAGGATTTACTGAGCTGGGTGTTACGCAGCCATATGCGTATGGGCTGTGAACGTGTCTAGGATTTCCAGTCGTACAGCAGCCACAGCCAGTCAGAGCTGCTGTGAATGCACAATAAGTTTTCAGTTGCTGGACCTACAGACACACAGAAATCCCAGGAGAGGATCCTGAAAAACTTCCCCTGATAAAATTCTGATCTGAAAGAAAGAAAGCATTGCCAAGAGAACCTGGCTTTCAACAGTTCTTAATTAAAAACAAAACCAAACCCCAAACCAACCAACCAACCAAAAAAAAAAGAAAAAAAATCATCATGCTTCTCAGTGTTTCCGAGGGACTGCTGAGCTCGGGTGTAGCAGAAGGTTCCCTGACATGTTATCAGCTACCCCCCATGAGCTGCTTCACACTGCCCTTCTCAGCTTCCAGTAGGATGTGAATTATGCAGATTTTGGTACAGGGCTGGGGGCGGGGAGGGGGCACTGGCCATCCCAGACACATATTCTTTGCACACTTGCCGCTTACCGCACTTTAAATACAGGATGGGCAATGCAGGTTTATCGATTTTTTGCCCTTTTTTTGGGTGGGGGAGGGGGGGGGTGATGCACACTAAGGTGGGTGTCTCAGGAGCATAACTTTGTGTAGTACAGTTATGTTGAAGATAAGCACAAAAAGGAAAACTTTTCATGGCCGTAACTCTATTAGTCATTCTTGGTGGACAGAGATGGGCAGGAGATGTATGTCTTGTTTAAAATATGAAAGCCAAATCTACAATGCTGTGTTGAAAACATTATATGTGACTATCTTTAATTGAGGCGTCACATGGCTGGGTAAATGCAGCACAGGAATCTAAGTAGCCGTATAAATAAATCATTTATGAAGAGGAAAAAGGCTTGAACTTGATGAATACTTCCATTTAAGTGTGTCGATGAAAGCAAACCTGCTGGGGAAAATAGCACTGTGTTCTGAGGTGAGAAGGGGATAAAGGAGCCTTTTCAAACAACCAGTTTCAAGGATGGTCAGTAATGTCCTGATCCCAAACACTCCATTACATTGGCTAGCTGATGCCTTTAACTGATGCCCGATTACACGGTGTCATAGATAGTGATATCCATTTACATTATCAGGTAGGGGCTACTGTCTATTAAAGCAAAGCAAAGCAGAATGTGCAGAGTTGCTCCAGTACGAGTTGCTGGGTGCAGCATTTCTCCCCTTCCCTTGGCCTCCACTGTACTTGGCATTTCCTCTATGAAGGCTCTTACTCGCTCCAAGTATTTTTTCAAAATTACCTCTT
>NW_009609344.1:0-289 GCF_000690535.1 Cariama cristata
AGGAGAGATGGATGGAGGAAGGTGATAGTGCTTGGCTCCCCAGCACATCTCCGATCTGCACCTTGGAGCACTTGCCAATCAATTAAGCCAACGCGCCTGGACTCCTTCAGATCTATTTAAAGAGTCTGCCTGCCTGGCCCTGAAAGGGAGAAGCTGTTAATGACCCCCCTCCCCTCCTCTCCTCCCCTGCCCCTCGCTCCCCCTCTCCCCGGAGGTACCAGCTGAGCAGGAGGGGAAGGATCCCTCTGCCATGGGGATGTGCCAGCCTTTCCCTGATGTCCCCAAAGGT
>NW_009609344.1:708-943 GCF_000690535.1 Cariama cristata
GCTGGGCAGTGGGTGCAGGTGGGTGAGGAGGCTCTGAAACCACCCCGCTCCTGGGATTTCTGCAGAAGCTGCCTTTATTTCCCCCCTCCTCCCCTTTTTTTTTTTTTTTGCCTTGTGGAGAGGAGCTGGCAGCTCCGGACCCAGCGGAGCATTAGGGAAAACAAATGGGCCAGAGCGAAGAGGGGGAAGCCCTGCTCGGGCTGCGTTTGTCAAGATCCACATTGGCAGGTGGGCC
>NW_009609345.1:0-14150 GCF_000690535.1 Cariama cristata
TGCCTCCCCTGGGGCGCCCCCTGAAGGCCTCCAGGGCGGGAGGGCAGAACTCGCTCCGGGCAGGTGAAAAGGGATGATCGCTCCCCTCAGCGCAGGGGAGAGGGGGCTCAGCCCTCCTCCTGACCTCCGTCTCTCCTAACGCGGTCTCTCTCCAAAACCAGGGTGTGGGGAAGCGGGTGGGCAACCGGGGAGGGGGAGGAAGAGAGAGCCGCATCCCCCGCCTCTAAAAGTGGGAGCTGCTCTTCCAGTAAAGGTTTAGCGGTTGCCATTATTTGTACTTTAATCCCTGAGCACCACGACGTCGGCCGTCCCCAGGAGGGTCGCCCCTTCCTTATGTAACTGCCCGGCGGCGAGTGAATGAATGGGGAGGCAGGTTTGGAGGAGGGGGAGGAGGGAGGAATGCAGGGCGGGCGGCCTCCCTCCCTCCCCGCGCCCGGCTGCTATCGGGAAAGGAGACGGAGCTTATTTTCTCGCCTTTCCTGACAGCGCACAGCCTTCCGTCTGCGTGTTTACTTGGCAGCAGTAAGCGCCGCTCTGGTGCGCGAAAGCTGGGTTTGGTGCAGCGTTGGGAGCTGCTGACTTGCAGTTTGCAGATCCTGAAGTTTCCCTGGCTCTCTCCCTTTCCCTCCGCGCATGGTTTGCATGCACCGCTGACTAACGCGCCCTCTTCTTCCCTTTTGTTTTCCGCTGTGGCTGCAGTAAGAATTAAGCTGTGATTCGTGCCTTTTATAAGGCTTCTGGGGTGTTTTCTTGTTTGCATGACCAGCTGCAGTGGGAAGCTGCAGGAGAGAGGTTCCAGGCTGGAGTGAATAGGCTTTCAGTCGAGATCCTGGCCTGGTCTGACGTGGCAGCGGGAGAGGTGTGGCGGGGGGGGGGCTGGGTCCCGGCCGCCCTCCGGGCTGGGCGCCGGGGAGAAGCCCCGCTCCTGCGGCTCCTCTGCCAGCCCGGGTGAGAAACGGTTGTTCGTCCTCCCGTGTTTCGTACGTGCTTGCTCGAATTCCGCGTGATGTGGTTTGCTTTTTCACTTCCACTGTACGGTGTGGTGGTTGGAGGGAATTGCAGGGAGTTCTTCTAAATGCAGAATAGCTGATTTCTTTCAGAAAACTGGGAGTTATTGTAACTCACAATGGGCATTTTGATGCTCTGTGTACTACGTGGATCAGGCCACTGACCCTGAAAATACCATTTTTGCTGTGGACTAGGGTTTGACTGTGAGCTTGGCGTTGCTTTCTCTTCAGTGAGCTTCTCCATAGTTAGTAAGAGCAATGATTTTTTTAAATCGGTTTACCATGTGTTGACATGAAATATCATTCAAATACCGAGTTAACACTGTTGAACAGATGTATCTGTAAAGCCTTTAGTTAAGAGCGTGAAGAATTAGTTTAAGCTGCAACCCGAAAGAACAGAGAATGGGGAAACGAAAGAGATTTGCGCTACAGGTAAGAGGAAGTACAGATCCTGTATGTTTTCGTCTTGGGTCACTTTTTGCTAATCACTCGATAGTGTGAAAGAAAAAAAAAAGTTATGGCTTTGCTTTTAAACACACTTAAAGTAAATACTGTTTTTAACTTTACAAAAGAGCTCAAGCAAATGACTCCAAGGTCCAAAATGCAGTGGTAGCGCAGAACTATTGTCTCTGAGGTCATGGAGCACAAGAGCTCCTTCCTAATGAACTTTCCTGGCTCAAGCTCTAGTGGACCAGGAATTCTATCTGGATCCGGCAGGAGAGAGCCTGGCCTTCTCCAGCTCTACAGAAGAGTTCTGTCTTCTGCATTACTTGAAAAATGCAGTTAAGATTACAAACAACAATGGTGTTAATGATCTGAAAATCAAATATCTCTTGCTGTCTGAAGAAGGAAAATGAGAAACTAGTGCAAGGCTAAAATTCAAATAGGGTTTTAACCACAAGATTCTGAAGTGATCTTTGGACGTGAGGTTATTTACACAGTATAGTACAATGTAACCTAGTCCCATCTTTCTACTTAAAAAGTGGTCTGATGCTGTTTTCCTTAAATCTGTTGTGATTGAGGATCTCTTACTAGAGGGGTGTTCATAAGAAAGTAGACTCATACCAGTCATCATCTTTGGAACTGCTTTCTCCGGCACAGAAGGGTAAATGGGCCTATATTACATAGGGCCCTCAACTCTTTACCAAATTAGCCAGCGTCCCTGAACACAAACATACATGCATGGGCTCCTTCAGTGGAAAACATCTGATTCATTCATTTTTCTGAGAAAAAAAAAAGAGGATGCGTTTGTCTGGGATTGTTTGGTGTCTCCCAGTTCTGCTGAGTCCTTAAGAGTAAGTCCAGATCTATGTTACTTCTATGAGATTAGTGTCTGAGGCCTAACAAGTTTGTCTAGAATGAGATGAGCACCTCCAAGGACCATGGGATTTTATATTTGGGGCTCCATCCTGTTCCTTGTAGTGGTTCATTGTTGTCAGTTGTGATTTATACTAATAAAAAGTTCATAAATATGTATTTGCATAAAATGTTTGTAAAGTTGTACACAACAATAACCCCTAAATAGTTACCAGTTAATGTTGAGCAGCTGCTAAATGCCTCTTATTAGAGGGCTTTCTATGATTCCTTTACCTGTCATGGTTATTAGAGCAGTTTATAAATTAAATAAACTTATACATCATGGTTAGTGGTGACTAAGGAAACACGGGCAAACCAGCTGCTGCTTTAATCGTGCAGTTTTGAAGCAGTAGAAGCTTAGAAAATAAATAAAGGCTTCTAACTGACTGCTGAACTGTAGGCTGTGATCCGTGAAGAGCTGGCAAACCACATGGTGCCGACTCCTCTCTTCTGGTTGCATCTGTGTGCGTCTGAGGCCTTTGTTCCAAGAGGAGCTCAGAGGCCTGTAAAAGCAGCTGGAAATGAGAGGGAGACAGCCTGCGTACCTCTGCTGCAACCTACTGTTTTCTGAAGACACATCAGTCCCCATTTTCTTTCCTAAGAAGTGACTCCTCTAACTGAGGAAAATAGGTGAGGCTAGGATAATCTGCATTATGAAGCAGTCTGTGTTTTCAGTGTTTGACGAAAATAATTATTTTTTTTTTCCTAATTTAGTCCATATGTTAAAAAGAGAACAAGGGGAAAGCAAATCAAGTCGTGATTTCAGAGCTGGCAGGGACACAATTTTTTGCATGACTGGTTATTTGAGTTTCCAAATTTAGAATTTGGAAAAGTGTTTGCTGCTCCAAATAACAGCCCAAAAATAATTACTAGAAGCCGTGGAGAGTGTAGCAGGTAACTCCATTATTGACTTCATGTCATAATGAGGAAATTCGTGAGACTTGAAGAATCCTGTGCTTTCAAACATTGTCATGTTTCGGACTGTATTTTCTAATCCATTCCAAGTCAAATTAGATTGTTTGCACTGTGAATTACTGTCTGAAAATTGATTTGCTTTTCTCAGTATCATTTGTCATGCATTAAAGGTGACCTGCGGTTGCAAGGCTGTCAAATTATACGCTGAATACTCTAGATAGTAAATGTGTAATACTTTTGCTAGGTAATGTAGCTGTCTGTCATAATTTTGTTTATGTATCTACTATGGACGAGATCATATGCTATTTGAAGGCTTTAGACAGTACTTTGCCATAGGCTGTTGCCAATTTATATTTTCTCAAAAAATGCTGCTTTAGGTAGGTTTGGAATTTCTTCTCTCTCTTCGAAGGAAAATTTTGCCTTTCTTAGTTGACAAATTTGCGTTTAGAGTTAGGCTGGGTGTTTTAATTGAAAGTACAGGGTTCGTAATGTTAGTATTTTATTAGCAGAACCAAAGAAGTTGTGTTTCTGTGGCTGATGTAGACTTCATACTGAAGAAAACTACTTTTTTTATTAAGTACTTCAAAAAGTCCGTGAAGTTTCCATGGCAAAGTATGGACCAGCTTTCCTTAGAAAAACTTTTGTTTGTAGATTTTATGGTTGTGATACGCAGTTCATAGCTAGTAAGTAGTGTTCACACTCCACAGCCAGGCTGACTGAATGCCTCTGCTGCTGCCTGTCGCTCCTTACCAAAGTCACAATAGCAAAATGAAGTTGATGAGAAGGTACTACAGTTTCAGCTCTGCTGTCCTCCCTGGCTGTGAAAATCAGCTGAGCTTTTGAATTAAAGTTTCATGCTATTGCTTTTAGCCAAGCCAGAGTGCAGATGTTGAAGGAGTTTTTCCATGTGTGAAGATGAAACAAAACTGAGAGGTTTTACTCTTCAAAAATTGAGCCCAGAGCTTGGGAAGAAGAAATAAATATGTGTTTATTTAGCTCAATAACTAAGTAAAGTTTGTGGGAGTCAAAGGAAAGGGAGAAGGATGAAAATAACAGCAGTGTAGTCTCACTATATTGCAGTTGCCAACCATGAGCCAAGGTGGTGGCAGTGGTTGCTGTGGCAGGTATACTGATACATTTCCTGAAGTTTTAAAGTGCATCAAGTTCATACAGCAGAGTGTTTACTTGTTTCCTCCCCCCGTTTTTGCTAGTGGTATAGATCTTGCTTTCTCCCAGTTTGCCTGTCTCTCTGCAGGTCTTTGGTTTAAACTTTGAACCTAGCCTAGTCTAGCCTACCTAACTTGAAAATTAGTTTAAACTTGGCATTAGGATATGTTTCAGGAACATTTGACTATACTAAAGATTCAAAATTCAGTAAAAATACTGAAAGCCTTAATAAAAATCACAACTTCTGGGTTGGGGGGGAGGTGAAGATGGCATAGCTTAGAGGAATTTGTCAAGTATATTACGTGCATTTAAGTGACAGTACATCCAGATCCAAATTTATAGCTGCTATCAAAAACTAACATATCTTACATGCTTTTTTTGCTGTTCACAGTTATTTACTGAAAGAAAATAGCAAACTATATGCTGTAGCATGATGCTGTACTGTAATCTGACCAGGTGGATTTCTTTGTCCTGTAGGTTTTGAGCTTAGGACAGCGTTGCTTGCCGAGAGGTTTTACAGACATGAGAGCAGGGCTCCATCGAGAGTTTTAGTGTCAGCGAGCACACCTGGGATGCAACTGAGAGTGGTGCTTCTGCTGTCTCTGCAGCATAGTTCTAGATCAAGAAATGGCAAATGTATTTTTTTTTTCTACTGAACTTTGGGGAGTGGTTTGTTGGGGGGGGGTCGGTTTTTTGTTGTTCTGGGGGTTTTTTGTTTTGGTTGGTTTGTTTTTTAATACTTACATCTTTTGTTTTATAATTTTACAGTCTGCACAACTGTAGGTTTTGAGGCATTTGCTGCTTCCTGAACTACAGTTGCTTATGGGCAGTTTGGTCGTTCTGCAGGTGGTACATTAGGCTCACCTCATAGACATTTCACATGTGTAGGTTGCAAACAAAAACCCTTTTTATTTGTTACTGTTTCAGCCATTCCTGTACTTCATGTATAAACATAAAGTCCCTTCGTCTGGGGCAGCTTATTCAGTGTTTCTTAAGCCAGAGTGAAAAAGAAGTTCAATAACCATAGCAGATAGCCTTTCTTCTAATTGCTTTATGGCACTGTTAATAAAAGCCTTTCTCGGAAATATCTCTGTATAAAGGGACCAGGGTTTTCAGCCTTGCATCATAACCGTCTCCTAGAGAATATTTTTCCCTCTTGTTTTTTTGAACAATATTTGCATGCTTAACTGAACAGATTCAAATATTTTCACCCTGGATGACTGAAAACAAGAATAATTGGAATAACAAGAGAGAGGCACAGGCTAGATTGTTTTGTCCCCCTGCTGTGACACACCATCACATCGGTATTATGGAGTGCTGCTTCACCTCAGTATTCAGAAGCTTTTAGTGACTGACTGTGCAAAGCTTTTATGATTCTAACCTGCTCTAGTGGCTAAAGTTAAGTACAAACAAATGTTTTGATGTTAGGGCTTTGGCCTAAAATTGAAAGTTACTTTGAAGATGCAATGTAGATGTCTGTCATTTTAGCTCACTTCTCTCTCTATTTTGTTATAGTACATAGTAACATCTGGTTTTGACCGATAGTATTTTTCCCCCTGCCCCACCATGTGGTCAGTTAAGTTTCTGAGTTGAATTGCCTTATGTTTTAAAATCGATTTATTCCTTTAAAATCACGTTATTGGTGCTAGCAACTTTCTGATTATCACTGGATCTGTAGTATCTATTGCCTTTGTACCTTTCCAACTATTCAGCATCTAAAGAATGTATTGAGGCATGTGACAGGATTTGGAGGATTGAAAGCTAATGCAGCCTTGCTGCATGGTGCCCAATGATAATGTAGAACAGATAGCTTGCAGGTGATATTTTTATAGATTATGCTATCTGCTGTGAGTAACTTCTAAATCTTGTGTAGTGCCAGCACCTTTTCCGGTACAATGGTGTATAGGTAACTTACATTCACGCTACTGACATATATGAACTTACAGTTCTGTTTGTACAGCTTAGTTCTGGAAGCCTGGGTTTTGTCCTAATTTTCCAATCGGATTGCTTAGAAATAAAGGATATACCCTCTCTCATCCTTGGCATCAAGTGTTTTAAAGCACATCATCACTTTTTGAATAATTAATTATTTCCTTTATTGCTTTAGGTATTTCTGGGAAAAGCCAGCTTCTGTTTGCACTGGTCTTCACTACCCGTTATCTGGACCTCTTCACTTCATTCATTTCATTGTATAACACATCTATGAAGGTAGAGTATACTGAAGAGTTAGAAAAGCTGGTAATGTTGCATGCAGAGTGCATAATTTCATTAATAAAAGCCTATTTAAATGACCCACTGCACAGTTACTACAGAATAAGTCTAGACAGGCTTTGGATAAAGAATGTGGAAAATGGACTCAAAAACCTACTTATTTCTACACTCTAAATGCAGTTTTAAAAAACTCTTTGCATGGGGACTGTGACATTTAGAACAAATGCCATTTTGGTTATTGAAAATAAAAGCTTTTGGAAGAATGGTTCAAATAAATTGTATTTCTCAATTGAGACATTAGAGCTTAAGTAAATCTTTTTTATCCCCTACAAGGTGACTTAGTATTCAAAATGCATTGCCAGAATTGTCGCTAGTGTCTGGTCAGAGGCTGATCAAAAGTTGGCAGGAGTACGCTTTTAGGAATGTAGCCTCCATCAGATTATACCCTGTTTGCTTGCCTGCTGAATGTTGGTGAACCCAGATATTTCTTTTGTTATTTCTTATTTATTCCTGCAACTTCTAGTGCTGGGTACAAGAAAATAAAGCAGTAGACTGGGAGAGTGCAGCGTGTTTGTGGCACCAGTGCAGATTGGTGCATTTGTGGCACCAGAGCAGACACCATTTTAATCCAGTTCCTTTATCCTCTGATTTTCTTGATGCTCTTTGACTTTAGTTCAGAGGATAGTATTTCCTTTCCAAGAGGAAAGACTAGGTAGTAATGGAAAATGTTCTGAAAAATTAGGGGAATAATACTGTAAAATGAAAGTTTAGATCTTAAACCCACTCACAGTGTTGCCTTCTAACAAGTCAAACGTGTGTGCTTAAGGTTTAATATTAACAGTCTAGGTGCAGAACTGTGGATTAAATAAAATATTCTTGAAATGCAAGCTTTTTTCCGATGTAATTTCTGAGAATATTGAAAGCTACTGTTGGGTGAACTAAAGGAGCAGCTAGGTTTTTTGCAATTTAGGGTCATGACCAAGTTTTGTTCTGCAGCCCTCCTACCCAGAAAAGGAGTGAATGTGGGAAATTACACGTGAGATAATCAACTTCATACTGCGATACTCAACTTGATACTAAACTGTCTTTCTGGTAATGAAAGAGTGGTCCTCTGTTCAAATCCAATATTAACTTGCAAAGTGGAAGCCTCTGTTACAGTTTCAAGGGTTACTGCTTAGAGAGAGTGTTAGAGGTAATTGGCTTTTCAGCCTGTTATTGTAGTGCCAAGACAAAGCTGCTTGCGTGTCCCAACACAGCTTCTTGTTCTGTCTACATATATTTAGGAGTATATAACAATACACAGTTGTAGAGAACATGAACTGCTACACAAATAAGCTTACCCAGCGCATAACCATAATGAATGTTCTAGTCTGAGGAAAATGCTATAATTGGCAGCAAAAAAAAAAGTTGTTAATTTCTATAGAATTAGGATTTTCTTCAGTATTTTGAAAGAAATATTAGTTAAACTACAGGTGCCAACTTGCTGTATTTGTCTGGCAGGGATCATCAGATAATTAGGAAAATTAGTTTCTTCTGTGTTCCAGGAATATATACAGAAATATACAAATGGGCACTATCTGCCTTTCTTAATGACCTGCAGACTTTAATTTTTGTGATTTGTAGTATTCTGTATCTTACAGTTTCTTTTTCATGGTAGCTTTATCTGAGTATTGGATGCATTTCTGCTGGTGCGCTCTGCAGTCATTTTTCTACCGTTCTTTTATTTTGGTATCTTTAAAAATGAAAACTTTTTGAGTGTCCCAAAACACTATAATTATAATGAAGAAGTCTTTAATAGGGAGTTGGGGTTCATTCACGCTTTCTCAGTGTCTTCTCTGACCATACCAGTTATGATTAGTTTACACCTGTAGTAGGGATTCCCTGTATCTGATATCCTGTCCTATGGTCTTTCATCTCCAGTCAGCCAGGGTGCTAGTGTAGTAAAGAGACTTTGGGTTCTGACCTCCTTAGTATGGTATTTGTAGCATTTTGAATCTGTGAGCAGCTCTTTTAGTGATTAGTAGCATCTGCAAATGATGAGTTTTGAATGTTACTTTTCAGTTCTAAAGGACCTATATTTAATGTGATAAATGGTTTGGAGTATTTAATCTTTGTGATGAAACTGAGGCAGAAGGTAAACTATTTGTCTAGTCTGCTGTACTGTGTTGTCTCCAAGACAATGTGAGCTCTATCCTGATGATGGCAGATTGACCTTTAGAAAGTCATGTAGTCTCTGTGATTCTGTTTCCTCATCTGTAAAGTGAGGCTATTTGCCTATTCCACAGGGAACAGCTATGAAGTCTACTGTACCATAACAATTAAAAATGGTAATGTTAGACATAGCTGAAATTGCAGCTGAATTCTGGTTCAGTGCTTCTAGCAGCCTGTTAGTTTTACAGGTTTTATGGCCTGTTGCCAGTGTTCTCCACCTACCCACTTGCTGCTCTTCAGGTTTTAGAGATGTTTAAAGGTCTAAATGAAATCAGCTAATTTGTGATATGTTAAATCTGAATGGGGCTTACTGAATAGGTTTTTAATTGCTACATGAGCCACACTGCGCCCAGGCTTTTTGAACGTAAAAAGACCCCTTCCATCATTATTGCGTGTATGCACATGCACATTTTTAACGTAAATGTTTTGGGCGAGTGCTTCCCCTGCAGTGGTAAAGGGGTATTCCTTCTCCAGTCAGTTCCTTAGTTCTGTCTGCTCAGGAAAGGGTCTTTAAAGAAACTTCAGACAGTCACTTCAACCAGAGGCAAGGTGATGCTTTTAAAGCAACAAAACCAGTAGAGCCCAGAGTCCTTGGTTTTGAATTATTACTCTACTGAGAAAAGTTAAATACCATCACATAGTCTGTAACTACAAAAGCATGTAAACAAACAATACAACCAACCAAAAAAGACAGAACTTACTTGTCTTAGTGCCTGGGAATATCTTTGTTCAGTGTGTTTGATCTAATTCTGCAACCTCTGTGGGTTGTTTGTTTTTGTTTTGTTCTTTCCTTGCTCTTTAGCTTATCTACATTGCTTGCTCGTATGCCACTGTGTATCTGATCTACATGAAATTTAAGGCCACCTATGATGGAAACCATGATACATTCAGAGTGGAGTTTCTGATAGTTCCTGTTGGTGGACTCTCATTTCTTGTCAATCATGACTTCTCTCCTCTGGAGGTGAGTTGATTGTGGGCAGGAGGTTATGCTTTTTTTCTCTAAAACATTTAGAACATGAAGATGAGCGTTTTTAGGCTGATTGAGGAATGCTTTAAAGATGCCTTTGTTTAGTAGGTTCAGGCTAATCCTGTTTCCTTAATGCATCTTTACAGTTTAGATTTCTGTGAAAATTTAAGGCACTTCAGGAGACTAGCATTATTATCAGCACTGATTCCTTTGTTAATTAGAAGACTATCTTTTTCCCAGTATACTCTGATGGTTATACTAATTCTAAAGTATCCTTTCTTTTGTTATGTATGTTAAAGTTTGTGAATAGTTGGTGCCACCTGGTGAAAACAAAAAGAATTATAATAACTTCTTAAATTTTGTAGAATCGCAAATGGTCTAGAGCATTAGAGAGAATTGCATTGTATTTGAAATGCAGCTATGTGTTTTCCTATCAGAAAAATTATATTAAAAATGTAATTATGGAGAGTTCAAACTGGTGATTTTTACCACAAAATATATAATAACTTTAGAATCTCAAGTGGACTGAGCTGCATTTGTATATTTATTGGAGTTAAATTATTTTATTAGAGAGTAAAGGAATTTTAATTGCAACACTTTGAGACATTATTTTAAATTCCGTTTTGTATTAACTAATTCTTTAAACCAATAGATTAAAAAAGTTGGAAGAACATAGCGGAAAAAAGGACTTCATCTTCCCTGCAGCTCTTCACAGCACCAGCTTCTGTAAGCTGTATTTCATGGTACTGTGAATCCTGAACTGATGGATGCACTTAAGTTTCCTCACGAGTAAACCTATGCCTGCCAGCTCACTAGACAGCTGGTTTGGAGGGTCTGTTGTCTGCCAAGGGAGTTGTTCCCTCATACCATCTGTGATTGATTACGAAGCTTTCGCTTATTTTTTTGTGGACCAAGGATGGTTTACCAAAATACTGTACCTGTTCATAACATTGTTAGCAAGTGAAAAGTCATGCCAAGTCAAATATCTTCTGTGCCTCTGTTAGCAGTAAGACAGTTGAATATGCCTGTGGGTTTTTTGTTTTGTTTTTTTTTTTCCTTTCAGATACTGTGGACCTTCTCCATCTATCTTGAATCGGTTGCTATTCTCCCTCAACTTTTTATGATCAGCAAAACTGGGGAAGCAGAGACCATCACTACTCACTACCTTTTCTTCTTGGGTCTGTACCGTGCCTTGTACTTAGTCAACTGGATTTGGCGCTACTATTTTGAGGGATTTTTTGACCTCATAGCTGTTGTTGCTGGTGTGGTCCAGACAGTTCTTTACTGTGACTTCTTCTATTTGTATGTTACAAAAGGTACGTAGTGTAATAACTTCCAGCTTCAGGTTGTGGAATGTAGCAATTAACATGTTTGTAGGGATCTGCTATATCAACATTACTAGGTTGTTAATTCTGTGTGCAAATTATCACTGAAATCTCCTTGATAGATTTATCAAGTACACTTTCTGCTAGTGTGGGACATTCCTGAGGATTGTTTTTGAGTATGGATAGAATATAAATATATAACTGGTCTAATGAACTTAATTGACAAATATTTTATAAGTATGGCTAAATACATGTTGCTGTTGTCTTCCATCAGTAAGCATGATCCTCATGCTTTTGGCAACATACACTGTCTTGTGCAGATTCCATGCTTACAGACACCTTTCTCGGTGTTTTAAATACCTTAAGAGTCCAAAGGATTTGGAATATTTCTGTGTATGCTAAAGTGTAGAAGCAGTCATTTCTGCTGGGTGCAGTAGTAATTCTGCCCTTACTCACATTCTAGCTTCCATCATATAACTACAAAGCTATATGAGGCTGTGTTATTTTAGTGATAACTCTTAAGAAACCACGGTCATCGGCTACTGTGTCCTATGAGGATGAACCAGGGTGCCACGAGAGGGCGGGGTTGTTAATTCATCGTAGTTTTACCAGTATGTATTGAAGAGAGAGAGGCAAGCTTGGGAGGACTGTCTGCAGTGCACCTGTTTTGTAACACCGTTTCTGATAGGTTTTGGTCCCTTTGAAGTTTTAACAGTGTGTGCTTCTCCTAGATCACATCTTTGTTTTGCTAACTGTTTTTTTCCTACTTTTCCTTACAGTACTCAAGGGAAAGAAGCTTAGTTTGCCAGCGTAAGTGCCAAAAAAAACATCACCAGCATCTGTCCTTTTGGATGCTTGGACAGAACAATCCTTATCACAAGCAAAGGCGAAGATGCTTGAGACAGAAAGTCAGAAACACAGCTCTTTGTAGTGCAGGTAGTCATCAGCGGCTCTGTAAGAACGGAGGAAAAACAACCAGCAGATTTCTGTTTGATGCATCTTGCCTTTATCTTTTTTATTACTATGTATAAAGATTTTTTACATAAAGAAACTTATACTGTATTATTAAATTCAGTGTATGGTTTCAATTGGAATAGTTCCAAAAGTGAGATTTTTGTGAGATTGTTAATGACCAGGAACAAGTGCAAACTTTTTTTTTTAATTTTCAAGAATTTCTTTGAAATGACTGATTTTTTTTCTTTTTTTTTTTCCCCAGTGCACAGATATGTGCATCCTTGATGGATGGTAGTCATCTGTTCTTTCCCTTTGATTCAATTTTCATTCCACTATATTTATTTTTTTTCCAAAAGGTGAATATATGTCAACTCTAAATCTGAAACCACCGATGTCTGATGTGATGTGCTGGTGCCCAGTCTTTGTGCCATCTGCTGACATGGAGTTCCTTACTTAAAATATGTGTGGGTCAGAAGGGAAACAGTCACATTTTTGTAGTTGTTCCCCTTCTAAAACAGGCTGATGGCAAGAGGACAGAAAGGAAACCTCTTGAGGCCAGAAGGATGGGCCCTTTCCTGTTTTGCCATGATGTTTGGGAAGGTAATCCCAATACTGAAAGCACTTGGCAGCGCAGGTCGTGAAGGGTAAGAGATGCTGTTGTGTTGCTTAGTGGGAAATGTTTGTGAGTGTATTCAGGAAGGTTAAATATCTCAGATGTACAGACCTGCTACACCATTACAGCTATAGAAATGGGAAACTTGTTGATTACAGTAATCTGTAGGTGATAATTTTAAACAATATCTAAATTTTCTTTTTAACAAATGCTTTATAAGCAACTTCCATGTTCAGCTTCAAGTGGTTTTTGATGTCACTTTTGGACAATTAATATTTTTTTTATGAACTTTTCAAAATCAGCAGCACCAGTTACCATTCTTTATCCTTTAAATGATTCCCTTTTTTTACTGAGCTGTTGCATGATTTATCCTGTGTTACCATCCTCAATAAACACTTTATGAAATGGTGAAAAAGGTTGGGTTTTTTTTTTTCATTCCTGAATTAAAGTTTTCTGTTAGCCTGAGACTGGATGAAAAGCTGTAGTAAGGACGAGTTGCTCAATGCCATTGTTTGCTCTATTGAAATGTGAACTTTTTAAGGCTGTGGGGGGCACTGTCACTGGGCGAAGCAATGGTGACTTAGGTCTGCTTGTTTTGTAAGAGCTCAGTCTCCGGCCTAGTGCAGATGAGGGTTTGGTGCTTGTATATGTTTTTGTTTTATCTTGTTAGTTTACCATCATTATCCCCCTAGTTAGTGATGGTTATCATTCCTAACCCCAAATGTGAATAGTTTTTTATTTGCAGAGTGTGTATGCTAAGATGCTGCAGTCTCTAGAATCTCGGATGCCACACTGAGTATCCCATTGCTGTTCAGAGTTGCTTCAAACCAAGGTCTGTCCCCGTAATGAAATACAAGAGCCTGATTCTAGTTGTAGCCATAGAGCTGCATGAGATCTGTGCTTGTTAGTATGAGAGTGCTGTTCGGGACCTGGGTAGGTTTGCTTCCTTATTGTTAGCCTTGTCCTTTAATTCGGTTGCAACATCTCCCTCCTGGGTATGTGGTCCCGGTAATTGCTCAGAACTGTGCAGCAGGAACACAGGGGCCTGTGGGAGAACAAAAGCCAGCAGCTGTGGCTCAGCTCAAGCAGCTGTAATGCCTCCCAGCTCAAGGACACATGCAGCAGTGTTCTGACTTTTTATTTCCTGCAGCTGTTACGCATTTTTGCTGGTTTTCTGGTCCCTGCCTGTGAACCATGGTGGCCGAGATGCCATCCCTTGGGTGTGCCAGCACTAGGACGGGTAGGGTGCAGGGATACACAGGTGCTTGGCACAGGGTCTGTTCCTTGCCCCTTGAGCCCTCTTGTGCTCATCCCCCTTCCTTTATGCCACTTCCTCATGCAGCTGTGCAGCCGCAGCAGCAGTTCAACGGGCGGCGCCGCCGTGCGCGGCTCGCTGCCCACTGCCAGGCCGGCGCTGATAATTG
>NW_009609346.1:0-1388 GCF_000690535.1 Cariama cristata
ACTAGCTAATCGCAGGGTATTTGGTAAAGCCCAGAAAATTTCCTGGAAGTGGAGAGAGCACCCCAGCTGGGAGCAGCAAGGTCTCACGGGCTCCATGGGAGGTGGCACCTGTGCTGGGAAGATCTGCAGAGGTCTTATCTCCTCAAAAAGAGAAATGCATTGCCCAAAACGTACCTTGTTGTCACTGCTGTGAGGAGGGATGAGTCTCCGGGCGGCCCATGCCTTGGCCAGCTGAGCGTGGTGCAGATGCCAGCAGCTCACCCGGTACCCAGAAATGGGGACCCGCTCTCTGCTCCGCCGTCGCTGACACGTAGAGGTGTCCCGGGAGCCTCATGGAAAAGGACCTGTGCAAAGATGGCACGTGGTAAGAAATCAAGTGGAGGAATAAAAGCGAGTGCTCATAGCGGAGCCGTGCGCTGGGGGAACGCCGGTTTGGTCACGCCCTTCGCGCCTGTGATTTTCTGCTGGACCAAGTGGGGGGGTGGCACTCCTGAAGGTCGGAGCTCCCTCCCTCTTGATGGCATTGCCACCCTGAAACTCAAGCCATCTGGGATTTTGGCAAAGAAACACTGCTAAAGCACCAAGCGGCTTTCAAAAGGAAGATGAGGGACGCTCCTGGGCGTGCGATGCCCGCAGATGCAGGAGGGATGCAGGCAGTGCCGTGCGGGATTGCCTGCGGCTGCCCCAACCATGAGGTCACCCCAGCCAGGGCAGCCTCGGGGACACGTCCCGAGCGAGGCCGACGCTCCTGTGGGGACAGGTCCCTGTCCCTCGCCGGCCAGGGGATGCGGTGGGAGGCTGGGTCGGGGGGCACACGGGCACAGGGCTGGGGGTGGCACCGCTGGTGGAAGAGCAGAAGAGGCGGCAGGAGCAGTTGGCGTTGGTTATCTCCCCTTCAAACAATGCAGTCCTGGCTCATATATTTTTCATCCCAGTTGAGGGTACAGTGTCAGCCGATGACCTTTGTCACACCCCAGTGCTTTCTGGGATGTAAATTAGGGGCTTTTTTTCCCCATCTGGACAGATAAGATGGACTCTTACTTGTACGTCTTGGAAGCAGATATTTATTGTAAGCCCACTGCTATTCTCAGCAGGTGGACGAAGATAATACTGTCATTATGTGCTCAGAAAATGCTTTGTAAAATTTGGTAAAGTATGCAGCGGACTCTGGATCAGATAACATCTGCCTTAAAGGACTGTACTGCTGTAAACAGGGTTTAGAAAAATAGCACCCACTGCTTCTCCACGGGAGTATTGATTTTTGGTGTTGGAAAGGGTCAAACTCAAATTGCTGGCACAAAGAGCGGCTGCATCTCCTCAACTGTGTGTCTTTTAACAAAGAACAAAGTCATGCGACGGGAGGGAGGGAGGGAGGCAGAAAGGGGGAC
>NW_009609347.1:0-259 GCF_000690535.1 Cariama cristata
AGAAACCGTGAAATGCCACTCGGCCTCCGTAAATGCTAGGTTAATGGGTGTTAAGCCTGAAGCTTAAAGGTGAGAATTTAAGCGCAGCAGCTGTAAAGCAGGCCAGGCCTTCACAGAGTCAGTATTTTTGTTGGGAAATATTTAAACACCTATATTCTCTGCTGATTCTTTCACCAGGAACACCAAAGCTCCCACCTTAAAGCAGACACAGCCTTTAAAGTGCGGTGAGGAAACCGGCGGGCTGTGGGGATCGGCGTGT
>NW_009609347.1:291-7170 GCF_000690535.1 Cariama cristata
CAGTTCCCTGTGGACCCGACCGACCCCGCTTCGCCTCAGGGGGCAGCAAGGTGTGTCCTCGCCCGCCCCCGGGCACCTCCAGCTCCACCGGGCAGCTTCTCTTGGTACAAACAAGCAACCCTGGGTGAGCTTTTGGGGCAAGAAGTACCAACCAGAAGTATTTTTTTTGACAGAAGTACATTGCAGGTCTTGGATTGTTTATGAAAGGATTTTTGTTGAAATCTCGATTTGTGTTTTTATTTTCACTTAGCTGAAGCAGCAATGACTTTGCAGCCTGTTGTATGAGGTGGTATGGCCAAGGGCCTGCCAGAGAGCCCCCAGCCCTGCCATGCTCTGGGTGCAGGTCAGCATGGGCGCTGCCCGGAGGGGAGCTGAGGAAGCCTCTGCCTGAGGTGCAGTCAGCGGGGAAACCTGCACCCCTAGGGTGGGGAGGAGGGAGGGCAGGTAGGGCTGAGGCCCAGCACAAGGAAGCTTGGGGAGGTGGGGTGTTGTGTCCAAGAGGAAGGAGGACCTTGGCAGTAGCTTGATTTCTCCCCTCACAGTATGGGGGGCTGTGGTGTTTGGGTGGGAATGATGTAGACCTACAGTAGCTGTGCTGTGTTTGTGTGCTCGTGTAAGTACGTGTGGCTGCAGGATACTTCCCCTGCTGAAGAGTGGTGAGAGTAGATGGTGCTATGCGAAATTAAAGCCCGAACTAACAAAGTCTTGGTAGCTGGAGTTTAATTACACAATCTACTGAGCACAAGTGCAAAAGCTGTAGCACAGATCATAGGCAAAGTGCTTATTTCAGTCTTGCCTTTACTGTAGTCCTCCCAACATACCTGAGTATTGTCTGTGATCCACCTGTGGGCAGCCTTGTGGGAACAGGTTATTAAAGACATGAGGCACAGAACAGGTTGGTACCACCCCAGCTTGACACCTTGGGAATTATGATGTGAATTAATGCTTGTTCAGACAGAAGACCCAGCTTTCTCTCACAGGTTATCAAGCAGCCCTCACACCGGCCTCTGTTGATTTTGTGTGCATTTACACAGATACTTTGTTGATGAAATAACCAGAGTTTTGATCTTCGTTCCTGAAGAAGTTTCCTTGGGACTTGTTCACTTCATCAAAGCGTTTATTTGTAGGGATAGAAGGGACTGCAAACAAACAAATCTGCTCAGGTACACTGGAGAAAGCATAAGTATTCCTAGAGGTCATGCTTTTCGTCCCATTTGACTGTGTCTCTGTATGAAATGAGGTTAGTACGGCTCTGAAGCACACTTGTCTTCTGAGCAAAGTGGAACAAATTGCAAGACATTTTTAGCTGTGTTTAAAGGCGTTTTGTGTTTTATGTGCCACTTGCATCCTTAGCCTTGTGTGTGGCCTTTACTCTCTTTCTGTTATGGGAAATCAACCTAATAAAACTTCTCCTTCCCTTCTAAATGAATGTCATTGTTATAATACAATGAGTCAGAAAGAAACAATATTAACCACAAAGTATTGGCAGTCTAACCACCAGCATGAGTTCTCCCCCTGTCCATCAACCAACTGCAATGCCTTAACTGTGTTTCCCCATTGTGATCATAATTTGGTGATAATTTAATGAAACTGAAAGTGGAGGAGTTCCCACAAATCAGAAGTAGGATTTTCACTGATCTAATTGCATGCATGAGACCTCCTATTCAGAGCCAGGGAAATGAAAAAGCTTGTCACCTATGAGCATTCCCTGGATACATCAAGCAGGTCCATGTTTGCCTGGGTTTTGGAGGTAGTACAATGATGGCTTTATGTTCAGAGTTTTGATGACATAATGAATGAAGTCTATGAAATATTATGTCTGATACATACTTTGCATTGAATTTTAAAAGCTTGCAAGACCTACAGATTCATGTAACACTAATCCCTACAATTTGTTGTGCTGTAGGAGTGGAAAGGATGTCAAAATATGAATTCGTTCTATGAAGGCAGAAGCGAACATATCTTAGGTTTCTGCTCAGTTCTACCCCAGGGTAGCTGGCTGCTGAGGGGGCTTTGGTCTGTGACTGTGACCCTCTTTGTACATGGCATACTGGCCTGGAAATACTCTATTTAAATTGACAGCCCTTAAAGGTTGGTAGTACTCTACTGTTAGCCTTGCTGTTAGACATGGGATTTTAGACAAAGGTGGAGGTAGTGGAGGACTCAGGTAAGCCCTGCAATTTAAATAAAGTTTTTGTCTAACAGAGATGGGCACAAATATAATTCATAAGGGGTTCATGAACAGATTTCCCACGTTGTCAGAATGATACTCGGGTTCAGTCACACTCAGGCAGGTTGTACTCTACTGCTGTGTCCATTGCAAAGAAATGTCTGGCCTGTTTGACTAGTTGTGGTTGAGGTACAGTAGTTTCTGCCACTGATGATACATGAGAGGAGAATGTAAACACTGTCAGTCATTTGCCTTTGACTCCTTATTCAGAATGGCTGTGTGTGCATTTGCATTTGAGTTAAATGGCCATGACCTGGAGAGTGATTTAGGGAAAAGGTTTGGAGTTGAGTCTGTCTTGATCCTAGCAATCTTTAAAAAGCTTCCACAGTATCCCGTGAATTCATTACAGTTTGCAGAGGTGAAGTTTGTAAGAGTGAGATGAAAAGCAAAAGGAGACCAGAAGAACAGGCTGCCCTTCTTGTTTCCATCTGTAGCTACACGTTTCTGAAGGTTTGTGTTTGATTTTAATTTACCTTTCACATGGAAGGTATGTCAAGTGCAGACACATCTCCTCTGTGCTTTGACCTGGTCATCTGAGCCTGAAAGCTGTGTAGCTGGGTAACCGCAAGGCAGCCTAAGCTAATGTACCATATTTTATGTGGCTTACTAGTTTCAGCAGTGCTAACATGGCTAGCTGGTGTCTGGACTTGATCTGTCTTGCATTCTGCCAGCTCTAGATACTCTAATTTATCTGCCCCCAGGCATGCAGATGTACCCAGAACTGTTTTGATTGCAGAGACATTACTACAGTTCCGTTTGTGGTTGCTGTCTGTATTTCAAAAGAGAGCTTTTATATGTGAAGTGTTGGGGAAGCTGAAATTACTCTGTTTACTTGTCTTCTCTGGAGAAGGATAAAAATTCATGCTTTTTGTCTTGCTTTTCTTAAGTGTTTTGTTTTGTTGGTTTGTTTTGGTTTGTTTTTTAAGCAGGTTAGGCATCATTCCCCATTACTGCTTGTTCAGTGGTCTGTCACAGGCTCCTACTGGTTGGTCTCTAAAAGGTAGATTTGCTTAGTCTTTATTATTATACAACAGTTCATTAGCAATGAGACTATGAATGGAAAGCATGGTAAAGCAGAAAGGAGACTGCAAGAGTTGTACAGGGACAATACTCATTTCATGCAGGTCCTATGCTCAGATCAAATTGCTCTTTACAAAAGGTGGTGGAAATTCTGTCAAAGTTGTTAAAAGTTCACTCCACTTGTACCAGACCTGCATCTGACCCTCTCAGTGGTCACAGCCTAACACTGACACTGGCTCTGGGTCAGACCTTGAACTCTTGCTGTCATTTAAAGATTTACCATCAGTTTGCATGGGAGTGGTGTTGGAACTGTGGTGAAAAATGAATGATTCGTAATTTTTCCTGTGCTGCTCCTTGCATGCTGGCTCAGTTGTTGCTCCCAGCATGAAAGGGAAATCCTGCAAAGTTGATCACGCCTGTAAGTTTCAGAATGACAATATAAGATGTTTAGAAAAACCAAACTTCAGCCCCACCCTGCCAGGCACGGTTTAGTGTTTATTTGAGCAAACCCAGAAAGTCTGCATCAGCAAAAAATAAGCTGTTTTGTTCACTCATTCTTGCGAATCCAGAATAGTGCAAAATGAATGAATGGCAGCTGTGTGAGTGTTTATTTCTCTTCATGAAATGGAATTCATGTCATAGTCATAGAGGTTTTTTGTGAAATAACATTTGACTCAATTTATGGTACAGAACATGCACTGCAAATGGTGTGCTGCTTTCTCTGAAAGTACTAGTACTTAACAGTTAAGTCCTGAGCTAACTCGGTCTCTGCTAACTCAGTTAACTTGCACAAAATCTTAATCAGAAGAATGACTGGATCAGGGGGCAGGGGGGCTGCTGGGGAGCTGAAAGTTTTGGGAGATCAGAAGAGAGCTGCTTGGTCAGGACAGGCTCTGAGGTAAACTTCCCATGTTATCCCCACAACTAGAGTGCGCGTCTATGCAGAATTACAGGATTTTTTTTAGTAGACAAATTATCCTATTTTACATATGAAACTGTGGTTTCTAATAAGGTCTGGGTGATCAGTGTTATGATGTGCTGTTCCTTCCCTGTACCTTCAAAAAAAAAAAAAAAAAAAGGTGAGTCCAGGGTGCTCACAACTCACACCTTGTAGGATATTAAACACTTAACCTAATAGCAGTTTAGGAGGTGAAGTTGAATGTTTTCCTGTGGGTCAAGGGCATCTGTACCCTCTTTCTGTGCCAGATGGAATTTTTCTGTCTCAAGTCTTCACACATCATGCGAATGATGGGAATATCCACTTAAACACATTTTAGTTTTCTTTAATCTCCAAGAATGTGCTAGCATCTTTGTTTGAAACTCAGATTTTGGGGAAGATGAACCACTTCTGAGTCTCTTGAGTTTTTGCTCATTCTTAAACATAGGTGATTCCTGGAACTTGGCTACATTTTTTCTTTCACTTTTTTGGAACCCTCCTCTGCCTTTCTTGATTCTGCCAGGCATGGAAGGAGAAGTGGCAAAAGTCCACAAGAAATGAGTGTTCCCATGGGGTTACAGCATGACTGGACATAGGGGAATACACTGCTGTGTGTTCCATTAGGGATCAGTCAACACGATCTACAAACTTGTATGTTATGAAACTTGCAGTATCACAAAACCCTTAGTGTTGCATAAAATCACGTAACAGAAAAGACAACAGAAAAGTCACCTAATATATTGTTGTACCTTCAATCATAATGAGTATGCAAGGTCATCCTAGAAACATTCTTAACTTGTTTGTAAAGATCTTTGTGGGTGAAGACTTACAAGTTCTTCAGGCCATCCATCTGAGCACTTTGCTGTCCTTACCACTAAAATCCCTGAAATTCTGTTTGCAATTTAAGTCCGTCACTTCTTATTCCATTCACTGTGCCTACAGAGGTTAGTCTTCCATTTGCACTTGTGGAAAATCTTTATGTATTTAAAATCTGGCAGGCTGCCAGTCTTTAGACTAACTGATCCCAATTAATGTAATCGTTCCTCAAATAATTTTTTTTCCTAGACCTCCAGTCATTTTTATTTTTTCCCTCTGGACTCTTTTTACTTGGATAATATTTGTATGTGAGCATGCATATAAATGTTTTAAGAATAAACTAAAAGATCTTACAGCTTTCAACAGATAGCGTTGTGCACACCAAATAACAATGTCTATGTGAAGACAGTATGTTACTAGTTTTAGAACTGTCTTTAAAAAATAATGAGTATGACCCTTTTAACAAACAACAGTGATGAGAGTACACAGGATTGTTCCAAATGTTGCAGACTTTTTCATCAGCTTATCAAAAGCTTTTATAAGTGTCAGTTCAGGTGAATGGGAAATACTAGTTACTTAATGGGGACAACTTTCTAATAAAAGCGGAAGAAATGTTCCTGACTGCATTTGGATTTGTGTATAGACATTCTCTTACAGGGTTGTCTGGTTCTTCTTGGTACTTGCTAGTGAAAACTTAGGAAATTCTGTGCTAGTATAAGTGAATCATATCTTCTTTGGACCTTTGCTTGCATCCTGTCACCTGTAAAGACTGCAGAGAATTTGTTCAATCAGCTCAGCTTATGGCAATTTAGCAAACAGGAACTTTTCCTCTTTGTTGTTTTATGTCCCAAAATCTAATTTAAAACCACATTCCTCTGTGACTGCTGAGGGCGATGGAATGTGTTTTCCTATGGATGTGTGCTCTGTGCCTGTGCAATGCAATCATTTCAGGTACCCTCATCTTTGTAACGGCCTCCCTGACATCTCAGTGTTCCCAGGGCAAGCAGGTTAGGGAGAGGGCTCCTCCAGGATGCAGCGACAGTGACAGCCCTGGAAAACCCCACTGCTTCGGGATCTTCCTGTTCCTCCCACCTTCACCACCTGCCTGTGCTCACCCCTCTACTTCTAGTCTGTTCTGCTTCTCATTTTCCATTAAAAAGTGCTTGCTTTGTATGGCAGAAGAGAGCTGCCAGGAAGGGATGCTTACAGCGTCAGTTTGGGGGGAAAACAGAAGCAAAGTGCATTGCCATCCTGGAGAGGGGGAAATGGTCCTACCCCAAAAGCTGATTTTCCCATGGGTCTGAAACAGTTGTTGGTGGTCCTTGACTCATTTCTGTTGTACCCCTGGTTTATCCTCCCACACCTCCCCAGTTTAGTCTAGAAGCAGTGTTTAGTTTGACCTTACTTAGATACCAACTCGCTAATTTATACACCCAGACAAAAAGAAGAGTTAATTTCTGAGCCTATGATTAGGTAATGTGTAATCAGGTAACAAGTGATTACTGGATTAATTAATTCACTTCCAAGTTAATATCACTTACAGATCTTAGGTGCTTTAGCCATAGTGTCTCAAACTCTCGCCATGACAGCAGTGACAGGGAGAAGAGAGAAAGCTTCATTTCCAGCTGCCCGTGGAGTGACCCCCCAGAGCCGGGGCAGAGGCCCCGCCGCCCTGTTGGAGCGGTCGGATGCTGGAATCAAGGCAGCCGTGCAGGACAGAAGTATTTCAGGATACTTCCCAGCTGTGTATGACCGAGACTATGGCCATCCCTTTGTCTTTAAACAGCCCTCCAGACCTGGGACAAAGCCGTGGAAGTTCAGCCTGGGGACGCCCCGGCTCCGGGCTGCCGAGGGCTTCCCTGCAGCGGGCCGCGAC
>NW_009609348.1:0-285 GCF_000690535.1 Cariama cristata
GGATGGGAGGCCTGGTGGCATTTTAGTGGTCCTATGCTGTCCCAAAAAACGCTCAAGAGGGGGTACAGGGCTGGATACAGGGTAGCTGGTGGGTCCTGTTGGACCCTATAAGCCTCAAGGGTGAGGCTTGGGTGTGGGGGCAGTAGTCCTGCTGCCCCCCTTAGAGCTCAAAAAAGGGAAAAAAAACATGGTATGGGGATTAGTGGTCCTGCTACCCCTTCGTGAGGCTCATGGAAGGGGATGCAAAGCCTGGTAGAGAGAGGACTTAATGGTTCTTTGAGGAGG
>NW_009609348.1:333-829 GCF_000690535.1 Cariama cristata
TGTACTGTAGGGAGAAGTAGAGTCCTCTCCATCAGAGTGCTCTTTGGGGTCCCAGGCCCTGCAAGGTGATGGCAGAGCACCTGCCCTTGCCTTGGGTCCTGCAGGTGGGGCAGTGGTGTGGTGTCCCCAGTGCAGGTGGAGAGCACAGTTTTGCAAGGGGCTGCTTAAAAAGTCTGTTCCATGCAGCGCTTGTGTTTTGTAGGTAGTGACAAACAAGGACGGTGGCACCGCACTTGATGGTAGTGATGTGCTCTCATCTTGCTTTGTTCTTCCCTGATCAAAGCAATGCAGATGGATTTATTCCGGTAACTTTCAATTGTATTGAGGTGAGGAGATACAGCACTGATTCCCTACTATTTTCTGACCTAACTTTCAGCAGTTCTGCCTACAGGAGAACAGAGTTCAATCCTGCTTTCTGCAGCGCTTCCCCCTAGGCTGCGCTAGAGCCCTACAGCACCTACACCCGTGCTCCAGTAGCCAGGTTTTTAAGACAGAG
>NW_009609349.1:0-567 GCF_000690535.1 Cariama cristata
ACGAGTCTCCAAAGAAAAATTTCTGGGAGCCGAGGCGCTGGGACAGGAGTGTCAGGCATTCCCGAGCATCCCGGTAGAGCTGGAGAAGGAGGACAGAGGGTTGTCACCAACCCAGCCACGCGACACACTGCCACGGTGCTAAGGGGAGCGGGAAGGAGGTGCTCAGCCAGGGTGAACCCTGGACCCCAATTAAGACTTTGGCCTCATGTGGGTCCCTCTGGGCACCCGCCGAGGACCTGCCGTGCCCAGACCACATCCCCTCACCTCCTTCTCCAGCTTCTCGCCCGGTCCCCCAAAAAAGTTGCAGCCGCTCCAGGTGCTGCTTGTGCATGCAGTTGGGCAGGAAGAAGTTCAGGGGGAAGGGAATGGTTTCCGCGTACCACTTCCGCGTGTGCTCCACGTAGTTCTTTGCGTCCACCCAAAACGTGTGGATCTGCAGCAGAGAACAAGCCGTGCCTAGGCCATGGCGGGGCTGGAGCCAGCGCAGCCTTTTGCTGAGGTGGGCACCACGGAGCCCGTGCCCGGTGCTGCTCACACAGATGCCGTGTGCCCAGCACGAGTGGCTGC
>NW_009609349.1:666-892 GCF_000690535.1 Cariama cristata
TGATGCTCCAGCCCCCTGGGATTTTTGCTGCCTGCAACGGTCCCTGGCTCTCCTGGCAGGTGGGCACACACCTGAGCCCACCAGCATCGCTCCAGGGAGCAAATCCAGCCCTTAGCGAGACCACCTTCCTCGTGTCCCCCCTGAGATGCTTCCACAGGGAGACTCACCAGCACCGGCAGCAGTTTCTCCTCCAGCAGGGACACGAAGGCCAGCGTGTCCGCCCCTT
>NW_009609350.1:0-291 GCF_000690535.1 Cariama cristata
CCTAATGGCTCAGTAGCCGGTTGGTGACTTCTGGAAGGGTTTGGTCATTGTGTGGAAATTGCAACTGTGGGACAAATTTGCCCTCATTTACTCGCTGATTGATGATCCCAACTGTTGATAAAACAGGCTAGCAATTATTTACAACCGATGAGGAAACTCCTTTATTCGGGAGGTGGGTCTAGACAGCCTGGCGTGGCCCAGCCCTGGAGCCAGACAGAGCCCGGCTGCCCGCAGAGCAGAGCCCGCGGCGCTGGACGGGGCATTTCGCACCCCGGAGGAAAGTTCCCTTCC
>NW_009609350.1:326-575 GCF_000690535.1 Cariama cristata
CGGTTGGAGGACAAGTTGCCACTTGATCAAATGGGTGCCAGGTGCCTGTGGGATGGGGAGGGAAGGATCCGGCTCCACTGACTTTGTCCTTCTGGAATTCCCTGACGCAGGAACTGAGGAAGCTGAACATGGCAACACTCATTGGGATGCAAATGGCAACGGATATTAATGCACGTGAAGCTAAGGGCGGGCAGGGTGGCCCGCGGCCTGCCACCCCAACACCTCCAGCACGCAGCAGTTGAGAAGAGC
>NW_009609350.1:690-956 GCF_000690535.1 Cariama cristata
CCCCTCCAGCACTTGGCCCGTGCATCATGACCTGCAGCCTCTGGGCTTGCACAGGGTCCCCTGACCGGACCTCGACCCTCTGTATCCCCGATGCTGAGCATGGAGAGGGGATCCCACACAAGAGCCCTTCTCTGGGGCTTGAGGTGCCTGCTGCCCTCGGGCAGCTCTGTGCCTTGCCTTCATCCGCGGCCACAATCCCTCCACGCAGGGGACAGCAGGGTGCCTGAGCAGTTGCACCCCGTCTCTGCTGTTCTGGCAGGGGCTGC
>NW_009609350.1:996-1370 GCF_000690535.1 Cariama cristata
GCCTGCCCACTGCCTCCAAGGGAGCCGGGTCTGGAGCAAATTTGAGTCACCCTGGGAAGCCAGCGGCCAGGAGGGTTTTCCCACGGTGCTGCAGAAAGAAGCAAACTGCACCCTCTTCCAAGAGGACTGACGAAGAGGTGACACCTCCCGAATTAGCATCGATTCATCATTAGACAGAGCCTGCTCCTCAAGCAACTGGGTGGGCAAAGCGGCCATCCCTGCTTGGGGAAAGCAGAGGGGAAAAGGGCGGGTTTTGGCCAAGGGCAGCAGAAAATGCCCCGAGCCTGTCATTGTCCAAGGGGATGGGATGGGACAGGAGGCTCCTCTGGCAGCTCTGAGCCATGATCCCACCTGGGCTAGACTGTGGAGGGGTA
>NW_009609350.1:1450-1687 GCF_000690535.1 Cariama cristata
ATGGGGCTGGTGGTGCCCCCTGCCATCCAGGGCTTGGCAGAGAGCCTGGACGGGGCAGCAGACGGGGCTTTGCAGGAAGGGTGAAAAAAACCCCTGCTGCTGCTCTCAACCGTGCCGGTGTCAGAAGGGGAGCGGTGGGTGCCATGTGGGAGCTGCCCACGGCCGTGGCGCCCTGTGCCGTGGTGCTCACCGGCCCCGGGGCAGGGAGCGTTCCCAGCAGCCCATCATCCATGTGGA
>NW_009609351.1:0-879 GCF_000690535.1 Cariama cristata
CGCAGCGGCACCGAGCGCCCGCTCCCGACGCCACGCATGCTAATGCATCAGCCAGATTCGGGATAAAAAATATTTTAAAAAAATTAAAAATCAGATATTTCTTCATTTATCATCCATTGTTTGCTCAGCAGCGTAGGAGAGGGAGCCCGGTACGTTGCAAAAAATTCAGACGAGGGTCCGTTGGGTGAAACCGGAGCGGGAATGAGGGGGTTCAGAGCTGAGGGTTTCCCAAATTCACAGCCCCAGTGCTGGGGGAAGCCGAGCCCCCGCCTCTCCTTGCGACTTTTCCAATTAAATTAATAAGGCAGGCAAACGTCACGCACTCCCGGCCGGCTGCCTCCCTTTCTCTGGTTGCTGACCGGTGCTGGGACAACGTCTGTCCCTGTCTATAGGGTTCCACGTACAGCTGCAGATGGAGTTGTGAGATTTTCCTGGATTTTTGACACCACCCCGTGGGTCCTCCATGGGCTGGGCTGGGCTGGGGGGATGCTCTGCCCACCCTCCAGCAGCGCCGCCCGCACCCAGCGGCGGGAGGGTGGGCTCTGCCTGAATGAGGAGGAATTTAAGTGAAATTGGGATTCATCCTGCCCGACTCACGAGGGGTCCCAGCCCCGCTTTGACCTTGCACCCCAACAGACGCCTTTGGGGGCTGCTTGTGCATGGACGGGCGTGCAAAGGGAGCCGAGCCATGGCGATGCTTTGGCACCGACACACCTGCATCCCCCCGATTGTGCTAAACCCGTGCAAAGCCACGCGGCCTTTGCCTTGCACGGGGCCACGTCTTGCACGCGAGCTTTGCCTCGCTGGCAGTCGTCACCTTGCACGAGTCCTTTGCCTCGCACGTGCTCTTCGCCCCTCACGTGGCCGTCGTCTTCCACG
>NW_009609351.1:1019-1236 GCF_000690535.1 Cariama cristata
GGGGTAAATGGGTGCCCTGCAACCCCCCCCGCCGGGCTCGTTAGCGCGGGGAGAGGCTGCCTGGGAGCGTTCGTTACTGGCACGCAGGAGCGAGGAGCGAGTGTGAGTCCGTTTGACCTTTCGGCCGTACGAGGTGCAATCGAGTTAGCGCCGAGTTGTGATTTAATTCCCGGGATGGAGCTGTAATTCGCTTACAGCACTCATTTTCCAGCAGCGC
>NW_009609352.1:0-2248 GCF_000690535.1 Cariama cristata
GGCACAGTTGGACCCTGTGCTGCTGGGCTTTAACCTGTCGTTTCCGTCAGCTGCCAGCGAACCTCCAGCCCCGGCCTTGGCGCTTACTGCCTGCGGCACTACTGCCACCGCGCAGGTGAGTGGGACGTCCCGGGTCTGGCAGCGCTTGCCTTGCGTCCATCCGTCCTGTGTGCTGCCGAAGGTGGACGTTAGGGCTGCATCTGTCTTAGTCTCCTTCGTGATGCCAAATTATTTGTGTCGGTGGCGTGGTCTTGGGCTGCTCCAGCTGCTCCCCTCTTTGCTTCTGTGAGATTTCTCCTGCTGGCCAGGCTTTCCTCGGGGCCACCGCGCTCCCCTGGGGAGCCAGGAGCCTCTATCCTCATGGGCATTGGATGGGGAAGGGGCAGCGCTGTGTGCTGAGGCAGCCAGTACTCGTTAGCCGCAGTTAATTAGGCCTTTCCCGCACTGGGAGCTGGTTCATGCCGTCCCCTGTGGCTGTGCCATGGGATGACTGGGAAAAGCAGTGGGGAGGTGGGTGCTGCATCCCCAAAAGAGACGCTGCTGTGCCTAGGATGCTCTGAGATGGGGATTCCGGACCTCTGTGTAATTGCAAACAGGAAGCTGCTTAATTAGCATTGTCACTAGGACCTGCTGGGCTCCTGGGTAGGTTGGTAATTAACCAAGGCCCTTCCAAACACAGCCCACTGGCAGGTTTCTGCTCATGTCTCGGCAAACCAGAGGCGCACGGCTGGCCTCTCCGCCGTGACGGACATTCGAGGTAGAAACCTGCTTGTCGTGGGAGGTTTAACTGGGGGTTTAAACCCCCTAACACCGTCTCAGGAGGAAGGAGGCCTCCTCCACAGCGAACAAATGAGGTTAGCTCCATCCAGGTCCGATGAGAAAACTTTCCTTAAATAGAAGAGGCCCAGCTGAGCCTGGCACAACACGTGCACGGGAGGGACCCGGTGTAAATGCAGGCATGAGGCTGTGCCACGGCGTCCTGTGGGCATCTCTGTGCCAGGGGCCTTGGAAACCGAGGTGAGGGGCTCTTGGTGGGTCAAAAGCGCCCCACGCTTCTTTCTGGCCCTGTTGCTCCTCTGCTTTATGTAGCCCAAACACGGCCAGGGTGCCGAGTGCCCGCAGAGCCTGGCTATGCGGGTGTTTATATAGCTATGTAAATATTTTAATGACAGATCATTCAGGGACAGAGCTGCTGTGAGCGCTGGGCTTCCAGCCGTAAAGCAGCTGGGTTGGTGATGCCACGGCACATGGCTCGGTCCTGCAGGTGCTGTGGAAGGGCACCGAGTGCTGGCGTGGATGGATGACGGATCTCGGGCGGCAGCGAGGGGCCGGAGCTGGCTACTGCATGGAGCGTGGCCTGTGTCCTGCTGGCTCGTGACGTTCCAGGTTAGGGTAGCAGCTCGGGACGGAAAGGACTGTCTCCTGGGCACGACCGTTGGAGTTGCTGACTGGTATCCTGCTGGTTTGCGGGACTGGAGCCTGGTGAGGCAGTGGAAGGGCACAGCGGTGTGATTGCCAGCATGGCGGTGTGAGTCCCGGCATGCTATGGCAGCACCCACAGCTGAAGCCCAGCGGCCATGGAGGCAGCCAGGAGGCTGTGGCATGTGGAGGGATATTTTTAGGGCTCTCGCAAGGGTGCCGAAGAGTCAGGCTTCGAGCATGTGAAGCTGGGAGCGCTGATCCTGTCCGGATGTTGACTCCAGGGAACTGCAAAAGCCACGTGTCAGCTCCCAGGGTCACTCTGCGGGGTGCCCTGGAACTGCGCTGGGTTTGCTGGCTCCGGCTGTGCACCCCAAGGCATTACCACCTTGGCAGGGAGACCCGGCCTGGCGCTGGCGGTTCAGTGACAGGCTCAAATCCCTCGGTGGGGGCTCAGGGCTCTCTGCAGGGCTGACTGTGTCCCAGCTCCCTTCGATCCACACCAAGCAGTGTCTCATTGCTTCCCTCGACCAATGCTCCCCGGTTTGGGGAGGTGGAAGCAATACCTTTGGCGCCGTCTGCGTTTTCAGTTGCTGGTAACTTGAGCACGGGGTTCCCCCATGTCTGCTTGCTGCTGCTTTGTCCCTGCCTGAGCCCTCAAGTGCCGATGGCATGGCACGCCGTGCCGTGCCATGCCACAGGGCTGCTGGTCGATGCACACTTTAATCTCCCTGCCATGTGAACGGCTTCGGTGCCTGCGAGCGGAGCTGGTGGGTGGCTGGGGAGGCTGGGGCAGAGGCGTCAGAGCTGAGAGCCCAGCCCAGCTATC
>NW_009609352.1:2263-10238 GCF_000690535.1 Cariama cristata
CAGCCCAGGCTTGCATCGGGCTGCTGGGCATAGAACATGGCTGGGCATCCCGATGTCTGCTCTGGTGTCCGTGGCACTGGCAGAGGCCACGTCTGTCCCTGCCATTAGCTCTGCCGAAGCAACCGGAGGCTTTTTTTCCCTCAATTTGCTTAGTTTTCTAGCGAGGTTACGGTCCTCCGGTGTGGGTGGATGAGACATGAAGTCAGGCTAATTATTTGGTAATGGATTCCTTTCCTCTGAAAGCATGTTTCTTGTTCCTCACCTTCGTGAAAAGGCTGCCATGAAAGGGTGTTAATGACAGATCTGAATAGGTAATTTGGTAGAGGAAAATAACTACCAAGGAGCAAAGTCCAAACCTGGTTCCTTTTGTACGTGCAAAGATTCTCCCAGCCCCTTGGATTAATAATGCCGCCGAAGGCACATTAACCAGCAGAGTGAAAGTTGACCTGTTGATGGACTTCCCGATCTCCTAACGACTTGAGCAGTGGGGAGTTAAGCCGTAGCTGAGCACTGCGGTGTTTTGAGTCCTTAGTCATCCAGCGTGACAGGTGCCGTGCGAGGGACAGAGTCGGCTCACCACTCAGAGCAGTAAATTAAAACCAGTCCTGGTCCTGCTCATGTGCCCGCAGCCCCTGGGAACGGACCTGGCCGGGCACGGGGCACCACCTGCGGCACAGCAAACTCGCTGGCTGAGCGAGCACGAGTTGCCCCCACCGCGGTGGTGAGTAATCCCCTCGTAGCCTTGGCGCTTTGCGGGAGGTGAACACCCGCTCTCCTCCCCGCTGCGCCGCCGGGGTGAAGCGTTCACGTGCCGAGAGCCGACGGGCTCGGCCCCGCATCTGGCTGCTGGTGCAGAGCAGAGATCCGGTGCGTTTGGGCAAGGGTGAGGAGGGCTGAGGCTCTGGGGCAGCTCTCATCCCCCGCTTTGCTTTTCAAACCTTTCCTCCCCCTCTCCGCAGTATCAGTGGTTTTAAAGTGATTCTGCGCGGGCTGGCACTGCCAGCTGGGGAGTAGTTAAAACCGAAGCTGCAGAAAACACTTTGTCTTTTTCTTCTGCGCTACTACTCTTGTTGTTGACCGAGCGCCTGCAGTTGGCTGAAGCTCGCTGGTGTTTTCAGTTGCATAAACTTGGTTTCCTTATAAACGCTCCTACGCTGTAAGAGCTTTTATCACACTTCAGTTGGAACCAGCCCGGCTGCCCAGGCCTTCCCCGGGCACCCCCGCAGTGCCATCAGGCAGTGGCAGCGGCGGGGGGCCCCGCCCCTGCTCCATCACCCTGCAGCCCTACCTGTGGGTTGGCAGCTTCAGCGAGCCCCGCTTGCCTCCTAAATCACCCGTTTCTTAGAGGGGAACTGTACCCAGGCTTGGACTGGCAGTGACAGACCCAGCCTGGGCAGAGCCTTTTTGCCTTCTTTGGCTTTTCGGGGCTCCGCTGGTGTTAATTCTCAGTCTAACGAGGATTAGTCTTGGGAGTGTTTACTGTAATCGGAGTTAATGGTGTTCTGGCTTCAGCTTTTCCCTGCGTGTAAACGGGGAACTTTTAGCAACATCCCTGACACTGGTTAAGAGCAAGCAGCTAAACCAAATATGAAAAAGTCTGACTAAAAATAGAAGGGAAGTAAAGAACGAGCAAAGCATAAAGAAAGTTTTTATTTTTTTTCCCCCTCCAACTTGGCAAAACCTCTGCTGCTCGTGACTCCAACATGTTTTCCTCCCATGTCTTGGTGTGACCCGGTGAGGCAGCTTTGTCGGCAGGTGGGTGCTGGTGCTCTCACCAAAAGGCACCCGTGGGCGATGAGCGCCATGATCCTGGAGGGGGGGTCCACAGCCCCCAGGCATGGTTTGCAGCCTCAGCCCCGCAGGAGCTGCCCCTACAGCAAGGGGAGCCGGTGCCACTTTGGATGCTGTCCCTGGACACAGCGGGGCCGTCGCTGCTCCTGCAGCCCATGCCTCCCCTCCCCGTGGCGGCTGGCTCTCGAAAGCAAGGTCTGGGAAACACCTGGGAGCCAAAAACGTGCTCGCCTTTGGTTTTCCATGTGCTCGTGAGGAATTGGTGAACGTCTCCTGGAGCAACTGGAAATGCTGGGGAGCTCCTGGGCTTATTGCCTGGCTCTGCTCTCGCCCACTCCCCAGGAGGAGCAGAGTTGTTGGAGGTGCCAAAGGCCAAAGCTGGCTCTTGAGGGGGACCAGGCGGGCTGGCCGGGCATCCAGGGCTGTTGTCCTGTCCATGGCATGGAGGAAAATGGATCCTCGGTGATGCCGGGAGGATTTTGTGTGTGGGAAGGCATTTAAAAATCTGTTGCTGGGGTTAAAAAAACCTCTTGAGCAGCTTTTAACTGACTGCCTACAGTCTGCAGGTGCCAAGAACTTTCTCGATACTGTGACTCGCTGCCTCCCCAGCCACCACCTCATCTGCCTGCGATCCGAGCCCCGCTCCTGCCTCCCTGCCCGCTCCAAGCCAGGGACGTGTGTTGTGCAGCTGCCTTGCCGTGGCAATCACTGGAATCAACACCTCCTCCTTCCCCTGAGCCTGGCTGGGGGTTGCCGATCGGGAAGCTCCTGTCTAACCGTGAGAGGTGAAGCAGGGTCCGGACGCAGGCAGCGAGGGCCGGGAGCCATCCCGCAGGCAGGAGGACAGGCAGCCCGACGGGTTGCAGATCTGCTTCCTCGCTAAGTCAGTGGTGTCTGAGCAAACTAGAAACTGGAGAGGAGTTGGGGGGATGGCAGCGAGCAGCCTCGTTACCCAGCCGTGGGTGCTGTGGTGGAGACCGAGGGATGTTACCGTTTGCTCTGCCCTCGGAAATAGCCGATGGGCTTTTGTTGCTGTGCACGCTCATGTGCATCGAGTGTGGTCACTGAGCCTGTAGCCACACGTGCGCTGCTTCCTCCGCTGATTGCGTTTTCCCTTAGAAAGCGGTGGTCTCCAGACCAGACCGTGATGCCGTGGGTGCGTGTGCGGCTGCACTGACACAGGGACAGGCCAGCACGTCCCCGTCTCGGCAGACTGGATGTGGCAGGGACGCTCCAACTCCTGCTATTTCCCTCTCTCACACGCAGGGCGAGCACTCTGGAAGACGCGATGTCGGATAAAGGAAGCAGTATGGACGGGAAGACGGACATAGTGAACGGTAAGGGTACCAGCGGGGACTGGTCTCCCCACACCTGGGGTCTCCTGCTGGGGAGGCTCACGGCATTGTCTGCACCATGCAGGCAGCTTGTCCAGCAGCCCAGAGGAGATGTCGGCTGAGGAGGGCCGAGAAACCTCCTCTGGCATCGAGGTGGAGGCCTCCGACCTCAGCCTGAGCCTCACGGGAGACGACGTGGGGCCCAACCGCACCAGCACGGAGAGCCGGGACACGGACACGGAGAGCTCAGGGGAAGAGAAGGACTCTGACAGCATGGACGACACGGGCCACTACTCCATAAACGAGGAGAACCGTGCCCTTGACCGGTCGCACTCGGAGGAGGAAGAGGAGGACGACGAAGAGGAGGAGCAGCGGTCCCACCGCCGTGCCCAGCGCAAGCGTGCCAACCATGACCAAGACTCCTCTGATGACGAGCAGGCCCTGGAGGACTGGGTGTCCTCGGAGACCACGGCGCTGCCCCAGCCCCGCTGGCAGGCGGTCCATGCCCTCCGGGAAAGGGAGCTGGGCTCCAGCGCCCGCTTCGTCTACGAGGCCTGCGGGGCCAGAGTCTTCGTGCAACGTTTCCGCCTCCAGCACGGCCTGGAGGGCCACACGGGCTGCGTCAACACCCTGCACTTTAACCAACGCGGCACATGGCTGGCCAGCGGCAGCGACGACCTCAAAGTGGTGGTGTGGGACTGGGTTAGGAGGCAGCCGGTGCTGGAGTTCGAGAGCGGTCACAAGAGCAACGTCTTCCAGGTGAGGAGGGTGTTGGGGGCGGTCCTGGCAGGTGAGCTGTGTCGTGCTCTGATCTTTCTGGGCTGGGGGTGATAGAAGATCCTCCACAGTGGACAGGTGCCTGCTCTAGATGCACACAATTTCAGCTGGATGATGCTGTGTGTGGCAGGAGCCATGTGCAGAGGAGGCTGTGCTGTGCCGGGCTGTGCAGCGGCTCTGCTACCGCAGAGATCCGGGCTCTGCCATGCCACAGCCCGCTCTTGGAGGGACACTGGCACTACCAGCATCTCCACCAGGTCCCGGCTCTCCGTGCTTGCCAGAAAGGGCAGGGATGATTGCTTGGGGAGCACGACCCATCGAGCTGGGGCTTTGCAGTCGCTGCCTGCAGATCTGAGCGTCCGGGACTCGTTGGAGTCTGGCAGGGGTGCTGCCCTCTATTTCTCTCCTATTTCACCCCGTTTCCATCCACACGTACGCAAGCCCCTGCCCTGGTGTTGAAAACCGCCCTTCCGCTTGCTCTCTTCCAGGCCAAGTTCCTCCCCAACAGCGGCGACTCCACCCTGGCCATGTGTGCTCGAGACGGCCAGGTCCGGGTGGCCGAGCTCTCCGCCACCCAGTGCTGCAAAAACACCAAGCGCGTGGCACAGCACAAAGGAGCTTCGCACAAGGTGAGCCCAGACCAGCCCACGGAGGGGGCGGGCGGCAGCTGGGGACCCCTGAAACACCCAGGGGCCATCCTGGCCCACCAGTTGCCAGAAATAGCAAAGGCAGAGCCGCTGCCTTGGAGAGACCGATTCTTAAAATGCTTCTTGATAATCGCTGTCACCTCTGAGGGTGATGAGGAGGGTCTTGGTGCCCTGCAAAGCAGTGACATGAGCACACGGCTGTGGGGTATAGAGGGCTTGGTGCTGCCTTGGCTCCTGCTGATCGCCGATGGTTTACTGGGAGAAAGGGGTCTTGCCACTTTGTTGGGTAAAAAGGGAACCAATGCCCGAGTATTTATCTTCCAGCTGGCCCTAGAACCGGATTCTCCATGCACTTTCCTATCAGCAGGTGAAGATGCTGTAGTCTTCACCATTGATCTGAGACAAGACCGGCCCGCCTCGTGAGTATTTCTCTACCTGCTCCTGTTGCCAGGACCAGCAAAGCTCTGCGGGGAGATCTGGGGTCTCAGGGGGGCTCCCCTGCGAGCGGACAGTGCTTGGCTGCATAGGGCTGAGGGTCACACTTGTGCCACTGCGTTTTCGCAGCGGTGCGTGCCTGTTCAGTGGGCATAAAGTGGGAAACCAGATTTTTTTTTGGCTTTCAAGCAGTGGTGTTTTCCCTGAGGTGCAGGGTCAGACCAGAGAGCTTTTCGGTGGCTGGACGGGGCTGGCCGTCTCGAGTGAGGATATGGATATGAACTTTGCTAATTAGACAAGTGCATTTGAATCCTCAAATCCTCATCCTCCCCGGGATAGGGCCCTGTTCAGGTAGGAGACAAAAAATAACACCCATGCGGCAGGTCCCTGTGGGGGAGTGCCTGCCGCGGCAGCTGCCAAAGGCTGCCCGTCCGGCACCCGTTTACCCATCCCAGGGGCAGCGCTGAGGGTCCTGCGCTCCTTCTGCGCAGTGAAGTGGCTGATTAATCACAGCGCTGAAATCTCTCCACGCTGGCAGCAGCTCAGAGCTCGAGGTTCGCCTGACTCGCTCGTCGCATGAGCGCTATTGCAGTTAATTGAAAAACAATAATTAGCAAGCAGCCGGGTGGTGCGTGCTGGATCTTAACCCGTACTGCCGAGAGATCTGTCGTTTCTGACAAGCTTCCAAAATAAATCCGTGGCGGGTGTTCAAACAGACGCCTGGTTTTGGTATGGTGGTACTTTTCCAATATAGCAGCATATTATTTTGAAGATGATCCTGCTTAAAACCGAGGGCTTCGGCGCTCGTCTCCTGGTGGTTTGGTTTTATTTGTATGTGCGAGTGCTTTTGTCTACAGCCTTAAACCCATCTGTTTCATAACCAGGACAAAAACTGCCAGGGCGTTTCAAAACAGCCGCATTTAATCCTCATCCCCGCCTCCCCCCGTGTTTGTGGGTCTGTTTGGAAGGGAGTCTGTTGGTCAGTAGGCTGGCATGGGTCTGTCCCTCCTTTCTTCCTGGGGGGATCCACATTGCTGTTTGGGTTTGATGCTCGCAGGGAATTGTCACCCTCTGAGTGTGAAACCGCTCTGGAGGCAAGGTTCGCAGGCAGACTGTAGGCAGCTCCCATCTTTCATTAAGCCGCACGGTATAATTAGAAGAAAGACAAGCTTTTGAGCTGACTGTTCCTTCTTGAGGATGCTGCCTCCGTTTGTATTCGTGTCTGCAAAGCTGAAATATTGAGCTCCTGGGAGAGGGGAGGATGGTGTGTGTGTCGGATTTTGTTAAATCTGGGCTTTATTACAGTGAGGGGGGTGAGGAAAAATAACAGCAAAGCATTTCTGCTCTGGAGTTAATCTGATTCTGCCCTCACCACTGCCTGTCCTGCTCTGTCGGGCTCGAGTTTGGGCCCTGAAACCCTTCAGACATTTCGGAGGAAAACGCCAGGGAGTGATTTCACTCTGCGCTGTTTGAGTCTCAGACAGAACATGTGCTCGCTTCAGCTGGGAGGCTGAAATGGTTGGGTGGTGTTTTTTTTTGTTGTCAGTGTGATTTTTTTTTTTTTTTCTGGGAGTGAGTAAGAGACTCGCGCAGCTCCTGCTTTTCCCATCTGGACCCTGTTTTGAATTCGAGGTGGATTTTTTGTTTGTTTTGTTGTTATTATTCCTCATCTCTTAAAGGAAACTGGTTGTGACAAAGGAAAAGGAGAAGAAAGTGGGTCTGTACACCATCTACGTGAACCCAGCCAACACCTACCAGTTTGCTGTGGGAGGCAGAGATCAGTTTGTCAGGTGAGTCTGTGCTGGCAGCCCAGACTGAGCCCCCAAAATGGACCTGAACATCCCTGTGAGGGCTCAGTTGGTGCCCCTGCGAGCTCTGAAATCTGATGTCCCCTGCAGAAACGCTTGTAGCTTCAATCGTTAATGCCTCCAAAGCCTGTTCTCCCATAACAGCAGGAACACAAGGGGGATTAATAGAGGAGGATTTGGATGCTTTGAGGTTTAGCCCTGGGATCCACTGCCCAGCCTGCCCTGAAGCCAGGAGATCGTTCCCTCAGGAGTCAGCAATGCTCTTAACGAGCTTCTCATAAATCTCCTCTCGATCCCCCTGCTGTGGGCAGTGCCCGGTCGGCATCAGAGATGAGATTAAGGCTTGGGGATGGTCTTGGTCTCAGTGGGACTGAGCTCCTTAAGCGACAAATGCGAGCCCCCGCGGCCTTCGAAACACTCGGGGTGGGACCAGGCTGTGTCCGTGCGTCTGGCCGTTCGGCTCCTTGTGTCAGTGCAGAGGTCCCCCACAGCTGGTGGATTTTAAGGTGCCACTTGTGTAGCCTCTCTTTTGGGCAGAGGCGAATCGTGCATGCCCCAAGCCCGCCTGCTTCCCAGCTCCCCGAGAGCGAGCAGAGCCGCAGCGTCGCTTGGCTCCCCGAGGATGCTCGGGGGCCGCTCCTTGGGGAGCGGGGGGAACGCCGCAGCCCTGGCGCTGGGATCGCTTGCGTGGCGTCAGCTCCCCGGAGTGCCAGTCGTGCGGGTGTCTGGTGTGCAGGCAGCAGCTCCTGGGGTGCCGGGCATGGAAACACTTAACACATGGCCTCACAGACTGCTCAAACGGCAGCGCCGGTGCCTTGGTAGATTTCAGAAGAGCCCAGGATCGTTGCTCAAAACACAGCCTCCACTGCTTCCCGCTCTCCTGTCCTCTGCCTGTATCCACTTGCCTCCTCTCCCCGGGTTTCCCCAGCACTGGGTAGCTCCTGGTGGGCTCCCACATCCGGGGGGCTCAGGGAGTTTGGGGACCCCAAGGAGCCCAAACCGGCCAAGGGACAGGCACGGTGGTGGTCACATCCCCCTCGCAAAAGCAGTCTGCATGCTGATAGAGCCCTTAATGCAGGTCACAGCCCGTGTGGGCGCAGGCTTGGACGTTGTCACACGCCACCAAGCAACACCTCTGGCATGATGAGAGGTGACATTAAGCTGCTTTGGATGCGACTTCTGC
>NW_009609352.1:10401-10616 GCF_000690535.1 Cariama cristata
CGGCATCCTTCATGTCTCGAGTGAGTGCCAAATGCCTGCCATCCTTCCCCCAGGATTTACGACCAGCGAAAAATAGATGAGAACGAGAACAACGGCGTACTAAAGAAGTTCTGCCCTCACCACTTGGTAAGTGGCTCGATTTCGTGGCATACCGGTGCAATGGGTGGCACGGGGGGACCCTCCCCTGCAGGGACGTGGTGTGGGAGAGATTGTGG
>NW_009609352.1:11362-11669 GCF_000690535.1 Cariama cristata
CAGAGGCGATCCCGCCGTGCTGGGCTGATGGGCGAGGCACGGGTGGCCGGGGCTGCAGCACTGCGGGATGGAGCACCCAGGGGTCTTTGTGGCACACCCACCCCTAGCAGAGAGACCACCTCCGCGTGCTCCCTGCTAACGCCCGTCTCTTCGGTCCTACGCCAGAGCTGTTGGCCAGCTACAATGACGAAGACATTTATCTCTTCAACTCCTCTCACAGCGACGGAGCCGAGTACATCAAGAGATACAAGGGACATCGCAATAATGCCACTGGTAAGGGCAGGCTGGAAGGGGTGTTGGGGCAGAC
>NW_009609352.1:11704-12868 GCF_000690535.1 Cariama cristata
CTCTCCCCAGGTCACTGTCAAACTACCACCACCACGTCCCCTTCCCCAGCAGGGCCAAGCTCGCTGCTTGCACCCCTTTGAGGGCTGTGGAGCGTGGCTTCCCCCTCCTCATGCCTGCAACCAGGCTTTGGGGCAGTCTGGAGGTGGGGGGCCGTCCCCAGAGCAACCCGGAAGAATAATTGCCTGCTTTTAGCCTGTTTCTGCAGCTCCCAGCGTTTCATCTTCCTCTCAAAGACCCTTAACACAAACTCTTGGGCTTGCAAAGAATGAGCTATTATGTGTCTGGGGACGGAAGAGATCCACACCGGTAACCCTGGAAACTCGCTGGCTGCCAGGCAGGAAGCGAATTCATGGCAGGGAGGGCCGGCCCCGCACCCACTCGGGCTGCTTGTTTCTCTCCTTTCAGTGAAAGGTGTCAATTTTTATGGCCCGAAAAGCGAGTTTGTGGTGAGCGGCAGCGATTGCGGCCACATCTTCCTGTGGGAGAAATCGTCCTGCCAAATCGTGCAGTTCATGGAGGGCGACAAGGGAGGAGTGGTGAGTCCCCGCTGCCATGATGCCCTGTTCCTCCACCCCCTGTGAGCTGGGGTTTATCTCCACACCAGCTCAAGCCGATTCCACGTGCCCACACAAATTTGCCACCATGTTTTGTGCATTTTTACCGTGAGCCAAGCAGGGTCCCTGCGGGCTCCCTGGGTGCAGGGCGCTCTGCGCTGCTCCTACCCAGGGATGGCTGAGGCAGGCTGGTGGGGGCCACGCCACCTCAAAGGTCTTCTGGCCCTCGGGCTTTTTGCCCCAGTGCCCACAGAGTCCTTGTCACCAAAGGAGGGGTGGAGACATTGGAGCTGCTGCTGTCCAGGATGGGGCAGCCCCCTACCCTTCCCCCTGTCCCTGCGGGAACATCTTTGGGGAGAGCTGTGCGCTCCTGGGATCCGGGTGCCACTCCCCGCTGAGCGTGCAGCTGTGTCCTCACCCGGTCACGTCCAGGAAAGGGACGCAGCTGCACCGGGGCCGCCCTGTGCCGAATTTCCCAGGCTCCGGCTGATGGCGGTCAGGTCCCGAGTGGTTGCTGCCCGCACTGATGGGGCGATCTGTGCCCGATTTCAGCTCAGGGCCGGCAGATACTCGGTCTCACGTGCCGCCCCGACAGTCGGTGCCCGTCCC
>NW_009609353.1:0-485 GCF_000690535.1 Cariama cristata
TGGGGGGTGCAGGAAGCAAAAAACCGATAAGCAGCGGGACAGAGGGACAGAAAAGAAGAGGGGCAGGAAGGAGAACAGAGGGACAGACAGACAGAGCAAGGTGATGGGGTGGGAGAGAGGGGCAGAGCAACAGAAAAGGCACCAGGAGAGCAGAGTGACAGAAGAATGGGACAGGGAGAAGGACAGGGGGACAGAGGGGAAAGGGAGAGAGGGGAAAGGAAGGGGAGAGAGCAAGGGAGAGGCAGGGGCAGAGGGGCGGACACAGAGCGAGGGAAGGACAGGAAACAATCAGAAACAGAGGGATGTGGATCAGGACAAGGAGGCAGAGGAGGACAGAACATACTGCCTGCAATACCTTGAAATCAACTTCCTTTTGGGCATTTTTTCTTGGTTTTAGGCCTGCTAGTTAAAGACTCATCAGTCAAGAGATGGCTCAGAGCCACGCCAGGGCCACTGGGCCTATTTTCTGGATCCTATGGCAGTGA
>NW_009609354.1:0-310 GCF_000690535.1 Cariama cristata
TTTCTGCCCTCATATTTTGGGGTGTTTCTTCTCAATTTGGGGGTGTCTCTGTGCCGCCATTTTGGGGTGTTTCTGCCCTCATATTTTGGGGTGTTTCTTCTCAATTTGGGGGTGTCTCTGTGCCGCCATTTTGGGGTGTCTCTGCCCCAATATTTTGGGGTGTTTCTTCTCGTTTTGGGGTGTCTCTGTGCCACCATTTTGGGGTGTCTGTGCCCAGATATTTTGGGGTGTTTCTGCCCTGATATTTTGGGGTGTTTCTCCTCGTTTTGGGGAGTCTCTGTGCTGCCATTTTGGGGTGTTTCTGCCCTCA
>NW_009609354.1:613-819 GCF_000690535.1 Cariama cristata
CTGTTTGGTGTGTTTGTGCCTGGTCGTTTTGGGGTGTTTTGCCTTGTTTTGGGGTGTCTCTGTGCCGCCATTTGGGGACATTTCTGCGGGTTTTGGGGTGATTTTCTCTCTCTCGCCCTTTAGCGACGTCTCAGCCCGGCCATTTTGGGGCATTTTTCTGCTTTTCGGGGTGTCTCTGTCTCACCAATTTGGGGGGGGTTGTGCTT
>NW_009609355.1:0-40483 GCF_000690535.1 Cariama cristata
TGGAGGTATTTAGAAGACATGTAGATGTGACATTTAGGGTGTGAGGTTTAATGGTGGACTTGGCAGTGTTAGGTTAACGGTTGGACTTGATGATCTTAAAGGTCTTTTCCAACCTAAACGATTCTATGATTCTAGAATCAGCAATAATTGCAGTACTAATTATACGATACTTTCTTTGGCAGCAAGGAGAAGAGTTTGCTAGGATTTTCTATTACAGTAAATTCTAGATGTGAAAATAAAGATAATCCATAGACTTCTAGTAACAGAAAACAAGCAGAGTGATAGCAAAATACACTTTTTATATTTTTACTTTGATCAAAAAACCTTGTTTCACAGCTGTTTCTGGCTTGAGTAGGTAAGTTAAATTATTGCAATTAAAACCCATTGGGATACTAAGAGCGTAATGATACACCGAGCTACCCTAGAGAGCTGGTGCAGCGCCAGCTGAAGTACGCAACCAAATGTGAGTTTTATACATATGTCTTGATGTGTCCCAGTACTCCAGCCTCATGAGTAACAATAATAAATGTCTGAAAACAATTAATTGTTTATTGGATCTGGCACAACAGAGAGGATGCAACTGATTTAAGAAATTAAAATGAAATTATAAAAAAACGAACTCACATGTAAATCAATATTGCATGTTTGATTTCACAGTGCAATCATTCCAGTCCCAGTAGCCCCACAATAGATTTGTTCCTGGACTTCATTGTGCTTTTTTTAAGGAAACACTTTCAATCTGGATTTTGAGTTCTTGCAAGATGGACTGGGTCAATTATAAGGCACATTGCAGTGATGCTGTTGAATATCTGGATGGAGTTGAAAGTGTCATTTTTGAGCTGCTAATCACTAAGTGGCTTGGTCTATGATTTCACTACAAAAGCCTTCCTTTCTACATGATAGCATAACAATTACAATCACTACAGATATTCAAGCTAGTTCCTCTGATAACAAGAGGGAAAAAAGGCTTAATATGAGTCCCATGGTAGAATTTGCTTTATTTTCCTTTGGTCCATGAGAGCTTTAATTCGCTGACTCTTATCTCATGTTGCAAGATTCCTCTTTTCCGTGGGCTCTCGGGGTAGGGGAGGATGACAGTTCTGAGTGAGTCGCCTGCAGGCATCATTTCTCAGAAGTTCCTGTGATTGCAGTTTTACCTGTTGTTTCAATGCCTAGCACCAGGAGTTAAAAGAAACCCATCCCTCTTTGAAGGTGAAAAAATCCTGTCTCATGCTTCTTGCAGGTTTTATTTTCCTTCTGTCTTCAACGTGCAAAACAGCAGCCTCTGTGCATGCCAGAGTCCCCTAGCATGATTCCCTGCCTAGTGAAGTCTTCCAGGCTTCCTGCTTGATGGCTTCCACTGTAAAATCATGAGCCTCTGCAACTTCCAGGATAGCTCCTCTGTCACACTAGCAAGATTGTCTTCTGCTGCGGTCTCCATGGGTTTCAGTAGTTCTCTGCGTTTCAAACACTCTTAAGATTTGCCCTTGGTGCTTTGAGAGGTGTATGCACCTCAACAGAATTGGCTTGAAGTCACCATTCTGGAGAGCACCGAACAGTAGCAATGGAGAACCAATGAAGCTTTCTCGCTTGCCTTCTGTGTTTTGAACTGAATTCCCTGCAAATGACACATCCTTGATCCTTTCCCGGTAAGCCTTCTGCCATGCAGCAGCCCTCGAGCAGCTAGCATCTCTCTCTGACTTGTGTTGAACTTTTTGGGTTACTTATATTAGCCCCTGAGCCCAGATACGGTAGGCTTGTGAAAAGTTAATTTTACTCATGAAAGTGAAACAAATATATTGCCTCATACTGTCCTTTCTTTCCCATTTGAGTGTTCAGCTCTTTGTGTGCAAGACTTCTCAGGGAAAGGACTACTATGGCTGTTTCTGAAAGGGCTTTAGGGGCCTTTACTGCCCAGAAGATGACTAACTCGGAGTGTACCTCCCCCGACTTGCCATCTCAGGGGAGGGAAGAGTAGAATGATCTTCTTAGCTCACTGCTGGGTCAATCAGTCACATTTCTTCTTTGTGTCTGTAGGGCTTCCCTTTTATTATAAATTGTATTCTTTCCTCCTTGTGGTCCTTTCCCAAGATTTCGAGTTATTCACTCATATTCAGTATTTGTACTGCATTTCACATGTCCAGAGCACGGTGAAACTAATGAATTCACCACAAAGACTGTTACTGTCATTTTTCAGAATTGTTACTGACAGACCTGGGGGTATGGTGTAAGAATTCAGTCTGATGTGTTGACATTGCTCTCTAAGAAAAGCACGAGCATCATAACCTGTTTTGGAGGCATTGATGAGAAAACGAAGCCTTTACTCTGGTCCCTATTAGAAATATTTCAAAAGCTGTTTGATGCTGTTGGTCCTCTGTTCCCAGTGAGAATTTTCTGTAGGGTGACATGCTCTTCTTCCCCCATTCTCTGTTAACCAAACCCATCTACTTTTTGCTTTGACCTGTATGTCTGTACCAAACTGCTGTATCGACCAAGGGTCAGTACACTGAACTTCAGTATATGATTGATTTCAGGAGATTGGCTGGTTCTTTTTTTTTTTTAATGACTTGGATTTCATGATGGTTTTAAGCAGGGATTTCTTGTTACTATCATTTTCCATCATAAGCTAAAGTTACACAGGCAATCCATCCCTTTGGTCAAGGTCTAATCAAGACGCTTATACCATATTTAGTCTTAACACATCTAGTATTAGAGATTGTCGTCAGACAGCGTCCCAGTGCATGACTCCCTTTACCTTCACAGTGGCTTTCCTAAAGGTTATGTGAATGATTCATGTTTGTGATTACTTCTGAAGGAATCACGAGCATCAAGATCTGATCATTTCCTTCTTGGTTGCAACTAGCTCTCATGTGTCTATTGACTATATCACATCTCTCTCCACTTTTCTTCTCTGTAACCCCAACGGTTACATTTGTCTATTGCATTGTTTTTCCAGAGTTCAGGCAGTTGACTATGTATGACTCTAATTTTTTCAGCTGTTGTACTATTGCATTACAGCATTAAATGTACACTCCTTTATTTTCTAAGCAATTTTCTGTGGGTATAATATCAGAAGAGGAGAAAGGAGGCATTCTGTTCAAAAACAGTGTTAACCAATGTACATGGAGTAAGAGTAAATCTGAGACTATGTGGTCTAACATCTGCTTGTTTCCAATGCACATGAGTTCAGCAGCTTGGATAACCCTGGCACAGAAAGTTGCTTTTTGTACTTCTTTTTTTTTGGTCTTGTCTCAGCCAGCTAACATTGATCTGTGCAAGGCAGAGTCTGAAAGCAGGTTCTGAACCCATAAATAGGATCTTTGCAGCAGTGTTCAATGGTTGGGTAATTTAAGCAGAAGACAGCAAGTGCAGGTGATCAGATTTGGTTGCTTCATATGTCTGCATTTCTGCTTCTGCGAGACTGCAAAGCATGACTGTTCGTGCGTCGTAGCTTTTCACATGCCCTCACTTTGTCATCTGAATTTGACTTCACGCATGCTGATTTCTCTGATTTTTGCATTTTGCTAGTTACAACAGCCACATCTTTGTTTAATTGTGGTCTGCAGCTTTCACAAATAAATTTAGCCATTTGTGGTTGCAGACCAAATACATGCCTTTTCTTTGCATGTTATCATCAATATTAATGTGACTAATCTTTAGCACTGGTTCCTGCATCTTTCTAAATAAACAGATAAGAGTAGTTGTAGCTTACAGCTATCAAAATCCTTTGGTGGTCTATTTAATAAGAAGTGATATGTTCTTGCTGACTTGTAGCATGGAAAGAGGAGCACTGGAAACCCCCCATTTACGTTAATGGGTTATACAAATCTCCACTGTAATCTGTTGCAAAATTAACACAGGCAGCTGGTAATGGCTTTCATTGCCATGGCAGACCAAGAGATACATCTTTAATAAACTACTTGTTAAATGATGTAGTCTAAACCTATGCTTATGTTAATCCACTGTGATCGGGGGAAATCACGCTCTTCAGTTACGTTGAAAGAATGCATTGGGTCTGGGAAAATGGAACAGATTTGGAAATTGTTTGTAGTTAATGATGTTTGTTGATTCAGCTAGGACATTACTACAGGCAAATTCATCCTAATTGGTACTCAATTAGGCAAGAGCTCTGAAAGTGTTTTAATTTGATGAGGGTACTTTTGGCCTTATTTCTGTGTTTAAAATCTTTACCTATTTTGGAGGCTAAATTAATTTTTACAGACACACAAACCCAGCTGTTTACTTGCAGACACAAATATAAGGCTGGATATAAGTAATGCGTACATCAAGACAAAGATACTATGATTATAAAGATATACAATCTCTAAGTCCTGCTCTACTTTAAAACCTCACATGACCAAAGATTATTTGTTCACAACAAAATGACATCAAGTCCAAAAATTAGGAAAATGTCACAAACAGTATTTTTATTGTCCACCTCAGCAAGGTGCATTCACATTTATGAGATCCATTAAAGAAATGTATTAATATTTATATAAACATTTTTTTACAAAAAAAGCAGGCTTAGACTAATCTTATTTTTAGAATATACATTTTCCTGTAGATACTTAAATCAGCTAGAAATTTGCAAGCTCCTGTTTGGCAGATGCTTTCTTTTTGAGGCCTTATCAGTGATCAAGTTTAACATGACAGATTTTAGTCTATATCTAGAAAACAGGAAGATTTCTGACTTCAACCTGCCTTGAATATAATTTCCCCCCAAGGAGGTGGAGGCCCAGCTGTGTGCACAGGCAGTCACAGGAGACACGGCAATACCAATAATGGTAGTAATAGCTCAGAGTGTGAGGGGTGAGACCTGCACGGGTGAGGATCGCTGCTTGGTGGTGTATCTGTGGGATCTCATCCCCCACAGGTTGGGTTGGTGGAGAAAGGATGGGTTAAGGGAGATGCAGGCCCACGTATCTGACCTCTGAAGCTTCACACAGTTCCTGAAATGTGCAGATCCCTCCCAGCCAGAGCTTCCTTACAACCCTGTTGTGACCCTTCCTGCCCATCTCATCCACCCAAGCTCCACTCAGTTTTAATGATTGTTCTTTATAAACATAGGTTGATTAAAATGTGTTCAAGGTTTTGTTTTGTTTTTTTTTTGCCAAGTGGTTCAGACAACATGAATACACTGATTCGGAGAGACCAAACGCTGATGTAAAGGAAGGAGTATGATCAAGGCAGGGTAATCATAGCAGTATGTTTATATTAAGAAATAAGAGAGACTACATTTATACAAAGCCCCTGACTTCTAAGGTCAGAACGACCTAATGTGAACTACCTTTTTCAAACAATTTACATCAAAAGCAAGGAAATCAGTGTGTAGAGGTGTTTGCTGGGGATGTTTCATAGTGCCACCATACGTCACAGTCACAGCACTGACAGGGAAAAACAGAGAGGTGGCTTTAGGCTGAGAGAGAGGTACAGCTTTCCTGCCACGCAAAGGATCACATGCATTTTGTAGCTGGAAAGTGGGAATGTGCCAGGAGGTTGTTCCCTTATCTCCCTCTCAGGCGTTTGCGACATAACATCTTTTTGTTTCTGTTACCTTGTCCTTCTGCAAACTGTGAGTAAAGACTTTTGCTTGTGAGCTGGGCCGTGGCTGTTTTATCTGAAGGCGTCACTAAGTGAGACTCTAGTGAGAATCTGATTCTCTCTTCTCTGGTGAGGGTAAATGGTAGAGATTGTGCGAGTCAAGGCTGGAGGAAATGGCAGCCTTTCCTCCAGGGCCCAAGAGCAAGCATGGTACAACTTTCCAGCTTAGGAAGTATCCTGAATAGCAGCTCATTGCATAGCTGGTAACCAGTGTAGTAATTCCAGGTCTGATGTTGTCTATCTATAGCTTTTGGCAATCTTACAGGATCTGTGTATCAGGATTTTACATCGATCTAACAAATGGAAAGTCCCTTAGACAACAGATAATATTATAACAAAAAAAAATTAGCAGAAATTAAGTAATAACCATTTCTTAGTATGGAATGTAATTAAAATATTAACAAAACCAGCTATGTTCCATAAAATATATTGTGGAACCTTTAAAATACAGATTGCATGCTTTTCCAAGGGTGAAGTATGACCTTCAGACTCTACATGAGAGTAGCAACAATTTGATTTCCATCAAAGGGAATAGCAGGCATATCTAATGGGTTTTAACAGTGGATGCAAGAAGCATGGTCATTTCTGAACCAAGTTTGTATGTGTTGACTGACATTCAAGAATTGATGTCCGACAAGCTGATAGCTCTGGAGCTGCTCTCTGCATGTCAGCTGAAAGAGAAGCAGAGTTTCATTCCAACAGCCTGTGAAAAGGAGTGCTGAATACTGCTACCTACTCTCAACACACTGACACCAGGCATAACAGTAAGGGTAGAGCTTTGGGTCAAAGCTCATCATACAGATATTGTCTTAGAGGTGATAGTGTCTAGAATGAAATGAGCTTTTTGAGAAATGCAATGCAATACAGTACTTCTTCCTCTTGCATTGTCATCTGATTTTAAGAATCCAGTGGTCGCACCCACTGGCAATAGGAAAGGCTAAAAGCTGACTCAGTGTTACAATGACTGTAGGATTCCCAGCATTTGAATGAAACCAGGTCTATAATACACACCTGAATCTTCCCTATACTGAACTACTAGAGTATATTCACTCTATGCAAGCTACATTTCAGTCCATCCAGAAGCGAAGATGACAAAGTTGCTCATTACATGCAGTGTGTAGTCGCAGCACGCTGAACCAGGTGCTTCATTAATTGGTTTGGCCGGTTCTTAAGCTGAGAGGTTGCAAAGCGCTGCTTTTACCTTATGATGATCTAAATTAATCTGGACCTGAGAGAGTTTCTGTCAGTGCGATCTTGGTGGTGGTGTGTCAGAGAGATGTCAGCGAGGACATCTTCAGATTATGAGATGGAGTTGCAAGAATAGGGCATACTCTGAATAATTTTCTTCTAAGGAGTTAGCAACTTTGTCAGCACTAATTCCGATAACCTGGTAGTATTCAGATGCACAATCTTTCTTTCAGTCTGTGTTAAGGGATATAAGAGATTTCATTTTTTCAGAGTTGGACTCTGTGGTGCTGTTTTACTACTAAAGGCTGAAGGTTGTATTTGCAGTGGACTTGTGAAGGTGCATATACTTTGGAATAGATTTGGAATTGGAATTTGATGGACTGATCATTGTAATGCTTTTTAGCTTTAACAACTGGACTAATACTAAGTTTGCCGTTCAGTTTCTAAATATTAAGAGTCTGCTTTAGAGAGCTGCTGAAAGCCTGCAACTCTGCTGTTTTTAGGCTTTTGCATTTACTCAGCTTCGTAAATTTTGACCTCTTTTATTTGGGAGCCTGACACTTGGCTCTCAACTTTCGAGTGTCAGTCTGCATTTCATTAGCATATCAAAAAAACTTTTTATCAGTTCTTCCACTGAGATGTAATGCCTTTCCCAAAACTCATAGGCAGATTTTGAACTAATATTTTAAATCTGGATATGCTTATAGCTGCTGTCTACTTTTTGTCTGTTTAGATTCCAACAAAAATCAACATTTCCAAATTTTGACACATGATGATACAGGAGCTTCTTATAGCGGTGTGATGATCATTGTAGACTATTGATTTTCTCACAACAGAAAACTAGTAATGTAGCAAGCATCATTCAGCATTAGAAAGTAATGTAATTGGATGTACGATAAGCTTTTTAATCTTTGTCCTTGGCACAAATGATGCATTTTTCCAGTTTGCAGAGCCTCAGGAACACTCCCTACTACCTGCCACCTTTCTTCTGAAAGAGATGTAACTCCAGCATCTGTAACTGCAACAGTAATTCTCCTGCTGAGGATGGAGGTTAGACACCATTCTCTGCCTTCTTAAAGTGAGAATAGGAAGTTATTTGAAAGTTATTTGAGAGGTGCTCTTTCAGCACACCAGACCTCAGTCTCCAACAGGGGTGCTCCACTGCTAAAGCACCTTGTAGTGTTCTTACCCAGATATTCCTCCATAGCCATCAGTGGCACTTGGAAAATTCATCTCCCTCCTTTCCTCAGCTTTATATTCCCTCAGATAGTCCCAATGTTGACTTATTATTCATTTCACCATTATGAAAACGTTCTGCAAAATGTTCTCTTTTCTTTAATGAGTGAAAAAGAATTTACGATCTTCTCTTTATCAAGTAATGTATGTGCTGCATTAAATCATACTTCAATAATCTCTGAATGGCATGAGTAATTAACAGCCTTTATAGAAGCTTTGTAATAACCAGTAACATCAAAGCATAGTAATAAACCAGAAAATAAACTAATAATTAAACCAATAAATCTTTTAAACATCAGTGGATTAAAAACTCCTTTGAAAATAAGCATGTGCACTAGCCAATGTCTAAATGATGGACTTTGTCCAAGAAACTTATATGATGCTGAACAGAAGATGCAACAAATGTGCATACACAAAGGGATCGGTCTTGGTGGTTTATGTGCTAAGAAATACATACTCAGTCATACTCTGCCTGGCAAGCATTCAGTAGCAAAATGCCGGTGTGTTTTGAAGCCATGCAGGTTAGGCTTGTATGTCTGTCAGTACTGCAGATCAGTAAGACCAGATCTGCAGAGCAGAACAGCTGCTGCTGAAGACCTGACATCCTCGTTATGCATTTTCATCGTTTTATTTGGACTGGTCTGGACTGGTCCTGTGTGGTGAATCTCTATTACTGATGGGAGTACTGTAGATGAACTGCTGGAGGGTGTCTTCCAGCTTTGTTTTATTCTGCAGGAATCCAGTTTGTATACTTTGACCCTTCTACATGAAGCAAACAGGAGGGCAGCAGGGACTGTGAGGAGGTTCAATTCGAAGCATCACTCCCCATCTGAGCTAAAGCACTAACACAGCCATTCTCTTCAACAAGTAAGAAGGATAGAGAAAAATGCCCTTAAATACTTTCTCTTCTTGGGATGTCTTGCTCTGCATCACATTTTCGCATTGTGGGGTTATAGCTGCAACCTCGATTACCTGCATTGCTTGGGTTACATATGGGGGCAATACAAGTTTTTTTACTTGGATGCCATCAGGACTGGGCTCAAGGACAAATCGTATTCTGCTGCCGCACTGAAATACAGGGATGACTTCGTGGGCCACTGTCCCCACCAGGCGAAGGGCACAGTTCACATCATGCCCCAGGCAGCTGGATGGCCGCTCACCACTGCACCGCACCAGGGCCGGCCGGGACTCCCTGCAGACGCCGTGTCTATAGACACAGTGAATTTACAGCCGTTTGCTATGATAGAGCTGAAAGCCTGACAGGAACTATCATACAGTATTCTGTGAAAATCTGAAACTAAGTGGCAGGACTTTAATTTGATATACTTTATTTTTACATTGCTAACTTTATGGTTTTTGAAAAAGGATATTATGGTATTGGTATTCCAAAGTTGACATTGTGTTTAAAAGTAAAACTATATGTGTTATACAAGACTTGAATAACTGGATAAATATTCCTAAGTGCTGCTTAGAGAATGAAATGCAGAGCTGCAGTACACCCACACACAAATAAAAATACTGTCTGCTGGGAGTTCTTTATTGTGTTTAGCAGAAAGCTAAAAATGCACATTTAAATAGTGATTTCTGTCACTATCTTATGTTTAGATCTCTGAATGTACAGAAATCAGAGCCTCACAAGCTCAGTTCACTCTTGGATACCTAAATACATTCAAATAATTTTCTTACAACCTTGTGCAGAAAATGAAATTTTAAAATCTTCAGCTAACTTTCTTAGGATAATCCACCAAGATTATGGAGTTTTTGGGTCCAGGAATGACCACAGCCATGATTTCAAAATAAAAAAGAACAGTGTCAGGTTACTAGAGAACGCCACACATGCAGCATGGCGTGGTTGCAGGCAGAGGTGGTATAATGGTATATTTTGTTAAAACAGCTCTAGATAAATTCAGGACAAAATTTTCCCAATAAATGAGCTGTTTCAAGATACAGACTTAGAATGTAGCCTAGCCAGCTTGTGATTGTGAGTCACTTATTACAGAGATACTCAAAGAGATTCTTTGGTTTCTTTACGAGCCAAATGTGCTTTCCAATCTTTCCTGCAGTAATGCTAGAGTTTACAGACTTTGAGAAGTAATTTTAGGATGGTCCCAAGGAGTCCAGATGGAAATAAATCTGTCTGAAAACAATAAGTAGGGTTGTTCAGTTATGTTTTCCGCTGTGTTTCTTTTTTGCTCTATCAGTGAAAAACTGCAAACCGTTCGTGCAGTTTATTCTCTACGAGTCCTTTTGCAGTTTGATGCTTGCTTCTTCCATTTGCTACTTCTCAGTGATTTTTCTGCACCTTTTAGAAAGTCCACAGGATTTTCAGCATCAAGTACAACAAAGTGACTATTTAAAGTGTAGATTTTCCCCTCATTGTCTTCTTTCAAAAATATGGCCAAAAATCAGGATGACTTTGCAGTTCTAACTTTTATTCCTTCAGTTCAAAGTCTAAACTTTCTTAAAATGTATGTGTTTACACTGACACTTGTCTTACAAAGTTTGTCTTTGATCAGCCAGTGCTAATATACAGAATATGACACAAGTGATTATAATTTTATTCAGCAACTAGAAATGGCAGTTTAGGAGAGAAAAGAGGAGGATTTATTCTTTGTAAAAAATATACACCCTTCTACTGTATTGTGAATTTCATAAAGTAGGCATACCTGGGGGAAAAAGAATGAACAAAAATGTTCATGATTGCTTGAAAGAATGTAGCAAATCAACCTGTATCACCTCTAAAATAAAAATGCCCTAATATAAAACTGTTCTTTTTTAGCTGTATTCACAGATGTGTGTGGTTTTCTGGCTGAAGGCTCAATTGTCTAGCCCCATTTTTGGTGATCACATCCATGTGGGGTCAGTGTAATGAATAATATAGCTGATGGCCAGGCATTTACAGATGCACTGAATTATTAGAAAGTATTAAGAAACAAGATACTTTAAAAAGTATGAAATCATGAGCGTCACAGAAATTTATTTATGTTAAACTAAACTTTTATAAACCTTTCAGATAGGAACAAGGGTAGATTCATTCCCAATCCTTCCTTTGAACATTTAAACTTCCTGAAATCTATAAAGTGCATGACACAGCTGATGTCAAAAAAAATAAAAGGCAGTATTCTCTTGTTGAATTTCTCAAATAAAGTGACTATGAAAATTTATTAGGCTGATTGGAAGCCATGATGGGAGAGTAGTTTGGGACAAAATGTCCTTTCAGTCATTGTCCACAAGCCGGACGGTGAGTGGCAGCTCAGAAGAGAAGGCTCTGTCCTCTGGAAGGCTGGCTTTGGTATGCTCGTGGGTGCAGAGCAGAAACCTTTACTAAGTCCCTAGAGAAGATTTTTGGCAGTCCTAGCAGGTCCTAGAAGATGTTGTAGATAACAAGGCGCAAAAATACTCCCTGGAAAGTCAGAGAAGGGAAGAGTGTGTGGCCAGTGCCTTTGGCAGAAAGAAATGAGTCAGGGCGCGGGCTCTCCTGCATTTCCTATTGACTGCCCTGTGATGTGTTGGTATTGGGGGTAACATTTTCTGGTGTGCCTCCGAGGCCAGGAGAGCAAGGGAGGAGGCAGACAGTTATGTGGGGGATGTTGAACACGTCTATGTACCTTCCTTAGGGCTCGGCCGTGCTCAGCCTCACCTCAGCACCTCCCTCTCCGTGGGCTGCAGCCTGGTTTCAGGGCATGTAACTTTGTCCTCCATTCCCTGCCATCTCAGGGAGGCACACTTCAGCAATGTGACTTGCAGATTTTTTGTTCTGGGTTACAGTACAAGTTTTTTCTGTGAATACGGACTCACACATGCGTGCATGTTTTCCTGTGCGTGAAAAAATGACTGGGCAAGAACTAAACCTTTTTGTATTGATCCACAATTTTTATGCTCTGAGAGGTGTCGTATTGGCAGATACAGTCCCCGTCCCTGTCCCTGTGGAGGGCTGGGCAGAAACCTGAGCTGGGCATGGATGGAGCAGTGGGGAGGAGGGAGCCTGCCATCGTGAGCCTGCCACAGCCCTCGCTGCCGAGGAGATGGCTCTCAAGTTTCATCGCAGATGGAGGTTTTCCACACCCATGGCTCCATTCCTAAATATAAAGAATTTTAATATAAGGCCCTGAGGTTGTAAATGCATAGATCACCGTTATACGTACAAGAAAGGGATTTTTTTTCTGCTGTGGCTCTGAGTGTAGTTTTGCTGCACGGTGATAGTAGTGCTCTGCAATGTATCTGATCTGGGAAAGGTGTAGGTTATTTGTATGCTTTGTAGGAGATGTAGGTGAACAGATATGCAACAGATGTCTCTTCTGTTCCCCTCTAATCTTTAAGGTAGAGATAGGCCTATTTCACCAGATACAGAGACAAGGAGACCAAACGCAAACCACAAGAACCAAGAGCAAAACTCCCTCTTTCCCCATGCCAGGGAAAGCATGTCCAGGGTATCAGCAGGGTCAAACGTGCTCCAGACCCCGCTACACAGGGATGTGCACTGAATACAATTGGAAATGCTTAAAACAATTATGGGTGGCCTTGTCAGACGAGGTGGCTCCAGGGGCCCCATGGGGTCCCGTGGGTGCCTGGCACCTGCTGAGGATCCACCGAGTATTACGGCTGCCTGTCATGGGCGTGCTGTGTTAGCAGCAATTGAAGGGTATCCATCCCAGTTACGTCACCTGGCTCTTTCTGTTTCTGAATTGCTAGCTGAAGCATAGATGGCTTTCTAGAAAGGCGATCAAGCCTGCATGTGAACATAGGGTAATGTTTTTTCTCTGACCTTTTCAAGCTCCTAGGAGAGATGAAAATAATTGAATCCCTGCCAAGGGAAGAGTTTTAAGTTGACATGACAATTCTGGGATTAAGCAGCTGTCTGCCAATGCTTTTGGTAACTTAAACTGCATCTTCTTCTATTAATTTTTCTGTCCTGAGTCCTTCAGGACTGCTGTTAGGAAAAGTTTATATTCACTTTGTTTAGGTCCTTTGTAAAAGCTGCTGTTTCTTTGATGTTTGCACTCTTCTAAACAGATAAAATCAATCTTGCTGTATGACTAGGACTACTCCCAAAGAGAGAGAGAGGGGAAAAAAAGTTGGAGAAGTCATTTCTGTGTCTCCTGAGGTATACGGACCCCAGCGTCCTTCTCCGAGTGAGGTGGTAAGAGTTACCGCTCTGCTGGGGAGGGAGCCAGCACCTGCAAGGTGACCCAGCACCTGGGGCAGGGCCACAGCTCACGGTCAAGTTGTGCCCTGTCCTCCTGGTGAGTCCTTGTGTCCAGCGCCGATTTAGCAAGGAAGTGAAGCACACACAAGTGATGAACGCATGCTGTGTACTGCTTGCAGGTTTTTGTGTACTTGCTACAGAATTAGATCTTTCTCCTCGCTAAACTCAGATTTGCATACCAGATTTCAGGCTCTCTTTCTCTCTTTATTTCAATACCAGAGATGTCATAAAGAAGGCTAGTTTAAAATAAAGTGGTTTATTTCCTTTCTTTTGCTTAAAGCTTGGTAAGAATGTATGATCAAGTATTATTTTCTTTTTTAATGCTTTTTTTTTTTACTTATGTGATAATTCTCTTTCAAGTTATGCATATGCAAATGAAGTTGATGAAACTTTTCTAAATCCCTCTTGCATTTTCCATTGACAAACAAAAAAACCCATAAGGAGACAGCATGGCATGGTAGCTTGTGCAAAAGCCGTGTACCAGAGTAGATCTATCACCAGCTGCCTTAGTTTCTCCCCCTATTAAATGATACATAACCTTCTCTTATAAAAGTTTGAAAACCGTAAAGTGCTAGAGTCAACAGCTGTAGTAATGGGAGATTGTACGTGGTTTGTCAACACAAATAACTCAGATATTGAAGCCTGTATTGCAAGTGTTGCCTGGGAAACCTATGTACAGCATAATGAGTTTCTAAAATCCACCATACAGACAGAGTATAGCATGGTACATAAGGAAAAAAGAACAGATTTCATACAGCTCTCAGCCAAGGTGAGAAGCGGGTAACCAGGACACCAGGGCATGTCGTGATGACCAGACTCAGAACCACAGTGTAAGCTTTGCATATCTGGCGTTCAGCTTGAACTGTGGACAGACTGTTAAATCCCTTTTATTAGAGTCAATCACTTACGGATTTTTTTTTCTTCATGAATACTTAATGCAACTTATAATTAGACACAGCGAGTGAATGCCAGGTCTGGAATTAAGACTTGAGCTTTCCTGGCTTTCATTTTAATGCTCATATTACCAGACACACTGGTAAGGTTTGCAAGAGCTTTTGGCGCAGGCAGCTGAACACTTCAGCTGGCGTGGGGAGCAGCTGCCCCATGGGCAGCCCGTAGGTTAGTGCTGTGTCCAGCTAGGAGGCAGGGCTGGGGCAGTCACTGTTAAAAACTGGCCCCTGCTGCATCACTACCAGGCAGGGCAAGGTTTTAGTGGTGTACTGTTGAAACCAAAGCTGTAACTTTAATGCTTCTCCCATTTATTTTTTAGTTCAGTCTATCAGCCAGCCTATCTGTCACTGTAGGTAGCTCCTGGGAATCAAAACCTCTCGTTCTGCAATGAAATCAATCACAGGCAAGGAAAAGTTACCCTTTCTTGGCTCTTCTCCCCTTGCAAGTGGTTTGTTCCCTAGATGGTAAAGAGAAGACCCACTGGTGACAAGTTGCTGCACTCATCGGTAAGGGCACAGCTGCACTTTCAGATGTCTCACTCTTTGAGATGTATAGAGTTTTGCCTCAGATCCCTCAGAAGAAACAACAATGAGGAAAGCATGAGTAAAAAATCCTTGAATAGGAAAAAAAATAGGATTGTCCCCTGTGGAATGATGCTGATACACTTGGGTTTCTATTTTTTTAAATCTCTGAATATGCAAAGATGTCACAAACTTCATTAGAAAAACACAAAAACATACTCATGATTAAAACCAAAAAATATCAAATTTTCCTGACCAAAACTGTGTTAAAACTAGCTCAAAATATTAAGCTCTATTTTTGTATCTCCATTGCTGTAACTAGTGCTCCCATTCACCCCAATAAAGTAAAGGCCATGGAGAGCTACAGCTCTGATTGCACAACACAGATTTAGGTTTCCTTCTAAATATGTTCTGGGCAATTGCTCATCCATAGGTAATCGATTTTAGCACGAGATAAGAGACTGTTTCATTGTATTTAAGCGCAAAAAATGCTTTTTAAAAAACTCAGTTTGAGGGTGACAGATTCTCTTGGTAAACTACGTGAAGCGTATTGATTATTGATCCAGACAAATATTTTTGAAAAACAGACTACTTTAACATTTCTTAACAAAATATTTTATAATAATAGTGCTTCCAAAGCTTTATATAACAATAACAATATTTCTTACTGATTTTGTTTGGCCACTGAGCTGTAATCAGTTATTAACAGTACCTTCAGTGGGATGCATATTCAGACAGGAGTCCTTGTCTCATCGAAGAGAACAGAACCAGGGAAAGACATTCTAACAAATTGCAACTCCCTGAAAGTAGTGCTTTACTATGAAAAAACACTCCTTAAATTTAAGCTGACTCAGTAGCCTGTTTCAGGTCACTGAAATGTATTATTAAAAAAATGAAAATAACAATACTACAACATTTTTGAGAGCTCAAAATGTCCTATTCTTCTTCAGTTCTGCTTGAAAATACTTTCTGCAAGTACAACTTGTACACAGAAAGGAAATTCCAGAGCTTGTTTATCTCTAAACTCAAGCCATCCTGCATACGCAGAATGACCTGGAAAGTTAATCAGCTTTATTAGCTATGCAAAATGCTATATCTGCAAAGTGGCTCTTCTGCAGTTGCTTCCTCTCTAAAGGAACAGCACATTTTCATGTTGCTTTGTTACTGTGACAGTTTTGTTCTAATTATAACCGATCAGATCCAGATACCTTAATAGCTTTGAAACTACTAATTTTAATCAGAACTGAGCACACTGAGAGCATGTCACAGACTAGGTAGTCAGCCCTGCTTCTACGCACTGCTGCTCAGAGGAAATAAGGGATGTTTAAATCAGGGGAATTACCCAAAGGGCAAATTTGATCCACTGTTTTTACAGACAAAGAGAAACACAAACTCAAGGGGGTAAATGTAAAAGTATACAGGCTGGTATCTGTCATAGTTTGGGAGCTACAGCTGTTTAAAATTGTAGGTTTTCAATGGCAAGCCTCAGCTGCTGCTACAACTATTATTATTGTTTTACCAAGCCTAATCCTAAGGAGTATTTTAGGTTGATAAAAGACTTCTAACTCTTTGTTTATTCATTGCACCTGTATAGCACCCTCCACACCTGCAGAGTTAAAGTCCTGTTTCTCCCTGCTTTAAAATCTGTTAAAGCAGGAAGCAAAGGTCTTTGATAGAGAAAGGAAAGTGCCTGGGTGAGGAAAGGAGCACATCTTCAGATCTAAATAAAATTAAGCCACCTAGTGAACTCTAAGGACTAAGTTAATTAAAAAATAAACAACCAAACCCAATATGGCTGAGTCAGCATGGAGAAAAGACCTGCACATCGCACTGGTGATTGCAGTCCTGTAACCTTCTCTGGAACAGGTACAGCGTGGGTGGCAGTAGGTCAGGTCACTGTGGGTGGTGAGGATGCTGTCCCCCTTCCCCAGGGTCACAGGCCCCTCTGCTTCACACTGGTGCTGATGGCTCTGCCCTAACCCTGTGCTGCACTGGACCATTCTCCAGCACTTGACCCTGGGCACAACATTTTCATCAGTTGATCAGCAGCAATCTTGCCAGTATTTAAAACTATGACCTGCAAGTGAATGACATTGTAGGTCGTGACCAGCTAGCACTTGTAAGGTACCCACTGTACCTCTTAATTTTAGGGCACTTCAAGTGAAGAGCTTAAAACGTGCACATCATTAGTGAAGGACCGAAGCCCTAATTAATGTCGTTAGGCTGATTTATTTGTCCTCCATCTCGCCCATCTCTCTTTGCACCTTGGCTGCTTCTTGGAAGGCTTTAAATTTTATTCCAGTGCAAATAATAGAATAAAGGACCAGAAATCTTTGACTAATCAGTTTGCCCAATGATGGCTTGTATTTAGTTTTATGGAAATATCTGTTGATACCCTCAGTTTCAAAAGCAGTTACATGTAAGCATGAAAATCACTCTCTCTTCCCTGCCCCATTGACGTAAGCTCCTTTACAAAGATTGTTACCTTTGGATAAATGTCTGGTTACAATTTTTGAGGGGTTTCCTTTCTTAAATTATGAAAGAAGAAAATAATTTAGACTATTTCTTTTTCTCTGGTATCTGACTGTAGTGATTTTTTTTATACAAAATATTAATATAAAATTGTTACAAAAAAGACTCTTGAGCTCATACAATTATTGTTCTGTGAAGATGGTAAGTAAAAACTGAGTAATTGAGTTTAAAGTTTTTATTTTGAAGTTGGAGAAAGAATTATGCTGTATAAATTTTGCTCACAGAAGAGCAATTTGATCTGATTACAGAATGGTTGGGGTGAAAACAGCCAGTCAGAAACAGCCAATATAGTCAATAAGCTATATTGGAATAAATTGTTGAGGTGGTGAAACACACCGTTAACAGCCACTTCTGAGCAAATACAGCTAAGGGGAGAGACTGCTGATCCAAAAACTTCCACTATCTCTCAAAGACTCTGCAGGGTGACCAGGATGATGTAGGAGTCTCATCTCACCCTGCACATCTGGTCTGGTACGGAGGAATGTAGACCAAAACAAATGCTTTTACCGCATTACTCAGTTACAGCATCTAAAACTAAAAAGGAAAGAAGGGGGTGTTGAATCGTCCTGTCCTTTCTTTTTCTAGTATAGAACAATTTGTCTCTTTTAAGAGGCATTTACTAGCCTTGCACTCTTCCCTTAAGTATATTGTAGTTAAATGTGTTTCTATAAATAATGGAATTGTAAGTATTGATTACTTTTAAATTGCAGTAGTGTTGCATAATACGATATTGGCAGCTGTGCTATGATAAAATAACATGTTATATTCCACTTGAATCGACAGAGGCCTGACTCACCCTAGCGCAGGTACTGCTACCACCCGCAGCGAAACGGCACTTGGCTCGCCAAATGGGTCTTCACAGGTGATGCAGACTTGATAGCAAGCAGACCTCTTAGATAATTAGCTTAGAAAAGACACTTCTGAATCAGAAGGAAGTCCAGAAGAGCTCTTATGTAGCTAGCTGAAAAGCAAAAATTCAGAGGTGACTACACAGACATGGAAAAAGATGTGGACTCCTGAAAATGAGAGGTAATGCTTATTCTTTGCTCCTGAAGGAGTCTTGTCCATCAGCTTATCCTTCACTAATGCTCAAAGTCATTTTTAGGTTACAATTTGTGCTTCTGGAGGGGGGTGTCAGATAATTTTCTAAATTTGAGCACTGGTCTGACTCACAAGGTATCCTTAAAAGCATTTTTTCCATGTAAATGAAAAAATTGCTTCTCCTTCTTTTCCAGAGTTCTAATGGAATTAATCCATTGCTACAGGGATTTATTAGGTCATTAATTAGCTTATTACAAGTATTGTGGTTCATTTACATTTCTGATTATGACACTTTGTGTGCCTTTTGAACTTTTGTGATTCTGTAATTGCTTGGCTAAATAGTTAGGACTGAGAGCCCCACCACATGTTCAGTATGCATCCAAATTTCTCCTTCTCCTAATTATGAGACATGAGCACATCAAGGATGCATATATTGAAGGACAAGGCTGTATATATTGAAGACTTTCCTTCCAAATACTTCAAGGGTAAATGTTCCAGTAAGCAGAAGAAATGGCTCAGGGTGCTGCGACTCTCTACTTCACAAAACCGAAACAAAACATAGTAAAAATGCATAAGAGGAAACATGACTATATGCCAATGCAGAAATTGCTACAGAAAGACCTCTGAAATCACAAATCTGAAAACACAATCCTGGAAACTTCTCTGCTGATAGTGATAGAGAGCAAGCATTAAAACTGTAAGGAATATGTCAGAGTGATTCAGTGTTTAGTTGTGATTCTTAGCACAGAGCAATTAGCTCTAAATTCTTCTTGCAAATAGTTAAACACTTGGATATTCCCTGCTAGTGAAACTAACTTTGAAGACCAACACGAAAATGGTAGTTACACTAAACTTTGAGTACAGTTTTCATATCTTCACAGGCTTCCATCACATCCTTTGCTGCTTTATTAAAAAGATGCAGAATTGAAAGGACTATTATCAGCAGAAAAAAAAACAAACTAAACATGCACTACTTCAAGCAGAAACATACAATGTGCAAATTCAATACAAGTGCTCCTATCCATCATATCCATTCGGATCTCATGGCATATTCTGTCACCAATGACAATCAGGGTCTTGATTACACCATTAAAATGTCATCTGTCTTCTCTGTTAGAGAAAAGTGGAAAAAAATATTAGCTATTTGTTCCATCAAACTGTGTACCCTTTGTATTTTGCACATACTTGCCTTGAATGGATCTTTCAAATAAATGCAGTTGGTGCGTTGATTTCTGGACTTAAGAGCTGTCAACTTGCATTCTTGTAGTTATTATTTTCATATATCATTTAATAAGAATATTGCATCAGGTTTCCCACCATGATTTAAAGCCAATCTTTCTCTAAGTTTCCAACTACTTAGCATCTTTAGAAAGGCATTCAAACATCATCTTCAGAAGTTGTGTTTACAGACAATAATGTTCTTAGTCATTATTTGGCTTGTGTGGTTAGCGAAATTATTGTCATGAATAATACCAATCTGAAAGCTGACAGAAATACTCTGAAGTGTTCAATGTTTTTTATGTACTTGGTGTAATTTAGTGTAAATACAGTACTTCATAATATATTAATGAAAAACTTTCATGATGTCTATTAAGAAAGATAAAATTACTGAAATAAGATGACTGAAATAAGATGGCTGAATCTTGGGGAAAAAAAAGATGGGCTTATTGTGCAGCGAGGCTCTTTTTTAAGTGCAGCTTAAGATACCAAAACAAGAGCTGCACTGGTTAGGAAAAAATAAGACAAATTAAATATAATCCTTTTTTGTTAAAAATCTCTGTCTTTGTTAGAATTCTTGAGCATCTGAGCACATATGCAGAGGAATATGTTTCACTTGAATATAAGCACTCGTGCTGTAAAGCTGTACCAGAGTGATAATCAAATAACTGTACCTGTATCAGTGCTTCATGGATTTGGTACTAGGACTCACAAATGCCTGCACCCTCTTAGGGCTGCTCCCAAGCTTACACTGCAATGAAGATGTACACGGAGACTCGTGGTGTCCTGTCATTTGTAACAAATTTTTCATGTTCGTTTTGGGAGGAGGACGTAATACTGTAGTGATTATTGGCTTAGTATTTAGTAGTGGTAATTGAACAGCTTGTATCTTTATCTCAGGGATATGGATGAGAACATCGATGACATCAGATTAGCTGTTTCCTTTCTATAGATCTAGCTATAGTATGGGAGATCAGTCCAAAATTTCTTGCTGAGTTCTTAGTGGTACTCTTCATGTCCTAACGGAGAGAGAGGTCACACCCTTGATATCTGTGCTTTGGTCACAGACATTTATTCTTTGCAAGGTATTATTGACCCTATATTACCTCCAATTATTATTTATGCACTAGCAGTGTCTGATTTTTATGTCAGTTTTCTGTTTGGCTGTTGTTATATATTGAGTTTTAAATAATCTTTTTTTAAAATAGATTCATATTGAACTGTGCCCACCAAGCTTCCACTACCAAATTTGTTTTTAATATGAAACACCTATGCACTGGACTGCTTATTAGATGCTGCTGATGGTGGTGGCTTTTAGGTTTTTCAAAGAAGATTGGTAACCATCCTTATGTTCTGTTAAGCATCTTAAAGGTTTGATTAAATGGGTGCTGATAACCAGAACAAGACAAATGCAGCATCGTCTGCCAGTAATTCAACAAGACCATCAGGTTATCTGAAGAAATCAATACCTCAATTTATATGACTGAAGGTTTTGAGAAAAAGGCTAGGTGCCACCAAATACTTGCAAAACTGAATAGCGATAAAAATACTAAATTATAATGAAGACATAGGTTTACCAAGTAAACCAGCTATACCCAGGAATGTTAATACCATGTCTGACTATCATAACTTGGTCTGTTGACATCAGCTTTGTAGATCTATTTAGTATTACAACGTTTAGAGAATCCTGTGTGGCAACATGCAATATATTTGTAGTATTGTCTATAACTAATTTACAGTCCTTGTTTAGAAGAAGGGTAGGTTCAGAGAAAGTGTTTGTTAAGATGTGGAAGGGAGATCAGATTATTCTCTGAGATTTCCAAGAAAATATTCTCCTGCATTCAAAACCAGCATAATACCACACAACCAGCCCTCACTTCACAGCTTTGCCACTCTGACACAAACATAACACTAAAAGCCCATAATTTGCAGACCAGCTGCAACTCTCACTGAAGTCATTGAAGGCTGTGGTGGTTTGGCACCACTCAGATTCATAATCATTCACAGCACTGAGAAAATAATGATCAATGGAGAAACTGTAAATTAGAAAAATCTCCAGATTGTTGCTATTAATGGAGTTAATGATCCCTCAGACTAAATACAGTACAGTAAATACAGAATTGCTCTGCAACCGAGATGAGAAGAGGATTAAATTAATGTTACTGGCCAAAAGACTGAATTCAATGCAACTAATATCCAGTGATTTGTTAAATATAGATTCAAATGCATTCTTTTTATGTAAAAGTCCAGTGTATGCTTTCAACAGCCTTCAAATACAGTTCTTAAGCTTTCCTTTAGAAAAATTAATTCAGAGGTCTTGCAGTTCAAATTTACATTAACAAAAAAGGGCCAACTTGGGCTGTCATGTATACGTTCAAATCTATTTGATCCAATTCAGTTCACTCTGAGTGGATATAAACAGCAAACCAAGTCACAGTAACTGCATAACGTATAACATCTTAATCATGGCTATGGCTTATTTACTTCACGGCTGCAGCTGGTGTTGTATACCCACTTATACTAGTTAAAAACTACAAGTAAATTTTCCACTTTCCAAAGATCTGTTGAAATAAATGGATCTGGTCTGAAAAAACGCCACAGTATTTATCAGTCTTCAACCTGGGCTGCTTAATGAAAGACAACTTTTCTTCTTTTTAGAATAAAGAAATTAAGCTGCCTTTCATCAAACAAACTGAAAACCAAGCTTTCCCACCCCCCTCCTGGAGGAGGGCAACATTAACCCTCAGACTAGCATTTAAGATATGAGATGATTTCCATGTCACATTTTGCTTATTGTTCTGTTTTTCTCATGGTAATTCCTAACACTTCTAGCTGATGTCTCAGGCTGCGTTGTGCTCATCACTCTGCCAACTTACAGACCAGTGTGGTGCGCCAGGGCAGGCCTCAGCTCGCTCCCCCAGCAGATCCAAAACCCAGACCCCAGGGTTACCGTCCTGCGCCTGTGCTGGAGGGAAGGGTGTGTGTACTTGGCCTCTGCAGGATGGCAACATAGGTAAGCAGAACGTGGTCTGCTTCTCATTTGGAGCAATCACATATATGCCCAGGATATATCATTTAACTATGTGGAAGGGTTCCTGCCCTAATGAGCTCCGACATCCAAACCAGTTCTTCAGGACTTTATTTTTTCAGATCTTTTACTGGGAAAACAATTGAAGAAAATAATTGAATGGGATTTCTTTGACTGAACAAATAGTGCTGAAAATAAGAGAAGAGTTTATAAATCTGATTATGAATTTTATTACCATAATTTTATTTCCATGTGTTGTTAAACCGCTGTCAAGTTTCCTGACTCTGTGTTTGGCTGCACTGTGAATAGTGTCTTGCTTTTCCCAGACGTGCTGTTCACAGAGGGATCTTGTTATCAGGTTAGAATTGAAACTCTGCCACTGACATGAGCTTCAGTATGTATTTATTATTAATACAGAGAATCCAGTAATGTTGTGAGCTTGCTGAATTAAAGGCAAAATCAAAGGCATTTTACCTGTCAAGACCTTAGTTCAGAGTTCTCAGTTGATCTGGCACTGGATGACAATGTGTCATTGATTTCTGAAACAGAGCAGGCAGCTACCTTCATTATACCGAACCAGTCTGGCAATTTTAAATCCATGCTCAGTGGCAAACCTACCCCTTGTTCAAACCCCGTATGGAACTTCCCTTGATAAGCTCGTTGTTTTACACTGTTATGCCATTGAACATACGGAGTGTGCATTTACTAGATACATCTATCTACAGTGAAGGCATCTATTGGTAAGGGTTTGATGAACAAAAAAAATGGTGCCTCAATAAAATGCAAGGTTCAATACTGGAAACCCTACTGGTAAGACATGCATTGCAGAGCTGGGCCTTAAACCTCTGCCCATGGCACAGATTGCCAGCATGCTCTCTGCTCCATTTTTAGGTTCACTCTAGTCATAGGCAGGCTACAGACAGTTGCTTTTACTTTAAAAGCACACTCTCTTCTGTGCAAAATCTAGAAGTGACCCATCCTTAATGGACTCCTTACTGAAAGCAGCATAAGCTTCTCCATAGTTCTCCAGGAAAATGTATCTGTCTTTTCAACCACCTCCACTAAGTGTCCATAAAACACCACAGGAGGTATCCTCTGCTTCAAAGGCTGAGAAATGGAGTTTTGAGAAAATCCCAAAGCTGTTGGAAACACCTAGCCGAGAGTGTATCAGCAAAAGGGCCTGAGGAGCCAAGCTGGCATGTTTGTGGTCCAGAAGGGCAGCTTGGGACCTCAGTTGGACACTGTCTTGGCCAAGTGCTTTAGCTCCTGTCCTGCATCTCTTCATTCTGTTGTCCTGAACAACAGCAAGCTAATCTATGTCTAATGCCAAAGTGTCCTGAAGATACCAAGCGTTGTGTTCTGATGACCTGTGTCCATCCTTTATCCTCATGTCAAGCATTTTCTGTCAGTTGACGAGGCTTCAGAAAAGCCTGCCTGACAGGAAATGCTGGAGAAAGGGATGGTTTGTGTTGAACATGCTGAACCTGCTGCTGAGGGACTGGTTGGATGATTATAGCTGGTGCATATTCTGTGTTTTGAATCCAGCCCCATACATGATTTTAAAAGTGCGGTTGGTTCCCCGCCCCCCCAGTTCCCAAGATTATCTTTCATTTTATTTTGCTAGCCTCAGTCAAGACTTGGAAAAAAGCTTTTCAAGGAAGGCTTCCAACTCTGCATGCATAATCTTCTGCATTTATGTTCATCCGACCTACGTTCATACTGTATATCATCACAGAAGAGCAGGCAATTAAAAACGTAACTAAAACGACAAATAATTTATTGCTAATTGGATGTTTTCTAAGTAATTCACAAACCTGGATGATTACCACAGTAGGCAAATATTTAGAACTGCTAGCCAGCATCTAAAAGCATCAGAAATAATCATCTGAGTTTCCATAACTTCTGGTCCATCTGTCTAACACAATATACACCTCTGTCTTCAGCCAGAGAGGGTACAAAGACCTGCTCCTTAGGAGGGAGAGTGTTACGTATTTAGGAGATGCTATCTGGGCTTTCCTCTGATTAATTCTGTTGTAGAGTTGAATACTGCTCTAAATAACGAGGGAGTGTAATAACACCTCGGTCTTCCTACTAAGAGGATATCTGAGGGGCTGGGAAAAAATGAAGCAAGGTGTGGATGTTCACCATCTGGAGATCAGGCTCCAGGCTTGAAGAAAGGCCTGGATTCTTCAGCTTTTTTGCATGGTTTGGGCAGACCTGAATCAAAGAGGAGCGATGTCAGGAGTGTGGCAAATTTGGAAATGAACTTCTGAGTCCAGAAGAAGCTAGCCAAGAGCTGTCACACAGCAGAGAAAGCCTGCCTGGACTGTTTCCAAAGAGACTTGAGACTAGGAGGAGCAAAGCCTTCTCAGTACATTGCTGGAATGAACTTGCAGCATGGCAGTATGCCCAGGTTAGAGATGGCATTAGGACTCTTGTTACGATCCATCTGCAGTAAATTGAATGTTCACTCTAATGCAACAACATGATGTGTCCTTCTCCAGAAGGAATCATTGTCCTTCACCCAGAGATCTGCATTGTGCGGTGTATGCTGTAAAAAGCCCTCAGTGTGCCCAAGCAGAGGTTTTCCATGAGGCACGACAAGAAAATTCTATAAGCCTGGCCCCAGTTGTGTCTTTTCTGCAAGAGAGACATTGCTAGGTGATAGCAGATGATTTTACTTGTCTTATCTTCTCTGAAAGCAGGAGAAATATTATGTCCTGGTGATTTTTGTAGAAAACATTTTCTGTTACCTCTTCATCTCATTTAGCCTGGAAGAACAAGGTTTGGTTTCATCCTTTGCCAAGAGCAAGAAAGGAGAAAATACTTTTCTGCTTCCTCAGCCTTTCTCTCACCTTGATCACTCAAGTCCTTGTCATCTCATCAGACAACTGTTGCCTGCTCTAGTACCGCTATCAGTCTCACAAGCTGTAGATAGCATAGCCTCCTGAGGAAGCCAGCAAGTAAAATTTTGGCCATTGATTAAATAGAAAATCGTCCACCTGTGTCCCTGTGTTGGACCTTGCCAGGGTAAAGTCAAGGAAGAAGCAACTTATTTTGAAATCCCATTTCATTTTGCTTATGGTAAATATTTGAACCATCCAAAGAGAATGTGATATTAGGAAACAATCCTTTGCTGTATGTCAGCTTCAAACAAATCTCGAACAGCGCTGACAAAATCAGGAAATCTTTTTTGCTTATACTGTTTCAAAACAAGTTACTGAATTCTACTTTATCCTCTAGGTAATGTGAAATTTCAGTCATACTACAGCACTTGGAATCTAATATTTGACTCTTTTCCATCACTCATTACCTCACTGAGTCTCACATACCAGTTTTTGAAAAGGTTTGCTTTTAAACCTTCCAAGGACAAATATCTCTTCAGTGACATTTAATGACTCAAAATATCCCAGATAGAAAATACTTACTGTGCTGCTGGCTCTAGTAACTGCATTGCTCCCCACAGGACGCTAAAACCCAGCAGCACCTTACAGTGGGTGTGATGGGACAAGCTTGCAGAAATTCTCCTCACTGTAGCTATGACTTGCCCTGTCTCTTTCCTTTTGTTTTTGTTCCTCAGGTGGCTGCAGCCTTTGTTACCCAAGTATTGTGCAGGGATTTGGGGTTATTTTGAGACTTGGCCAGGAGGGCTGAGTAGATAATTAGCCTGAGGGACAAATGCTAATTACCCAATCTCACTGGGAATCCCAGAGAGGCAGGTATTGCCAGTGGCCTGCTGGAGGAGTATTTAAGGACAGCCCTCAAAAACCTGGGAAGGAGAGAGCCTAGTGGGAGGAAGAGGAGCTGTAGGGCAGATGAAGGCCTGTGTTGGCTGCAGACAATGTTACAGTGCCTGTGTGCTCTCCTGCCTTACAGGTGAGTTACCTGTCAAGGCTGTGTGTTTTTCAAAGACAAGTAATGGGGGTACGATGATCTCTATAGCATGTAACTTGGGAAAGTGGGTGGTGGCTGAAGGAAGAGGAATAGCTCCTTGGGGCAGGAACATCTGCTTTCTGCTCTTCCATCAGAGAGGTGTGATCCTCCCAGACTCCAGCTTTTGCAAGGCAGGACCAGACCGGGGGATGCAAAACCCTGGTACTGACACATCTAACTATTCTTTCCTGCCTATCCTTACTTGCCCAAGTTTGAGCCCGTCATCCCCCTTCCCATCTTCTCTTTTCCCTAATTTCCCATAAGGATATTTCACGTATAATTTTTTAATCACTTCACTTACACCAAACTACTGAGAATTTTCAAGTTGTTTCTCAAAGGAATAAAAACAAAATGATGACTGTATGTAGCACAGAATACGTTGAATGCACACAGTATCTCTGATTGCTCAAGGACCCCAGCTTCTGGCAGGGTTGAAGCTGTTACAGGGGTGTCTCATCCACAGGTCAGTACTGCTCAGGCCTAAACTGATCCATGCATGCACAGATGAGCGACTTCCTCCCATTAAAATGTGAATACTGTGGCAAACAATCACTGACAACAAAACTGGTCAGTACAGGTGTAAACCAGGCTATTCAGAAATCTAGATCAGTCTTTTTTTCTTCTCCCAAGACTAGGGTTTGATCTGGCAATATATGCATCTGGTTCCAGTTCAATAACTGCGTTACAGTCAGATGGGCTATCTAGAAGCTATTTCATTAATCTTTCTTTACAGCAATGTATGTCCAGCCATATCTTCACTTTTATTTATCCTCCTTACACGTTGCCAATTTCCAGATGATCTAAGTCAGTATTCCAGTGTAAAAATGCATAGAAGTTTCATAGTGAGGGTTGAAGCGGGGGGGGGGGGGGGGGTAATTTTTCAACTTTTTTAACTCCAATCCTAGGCAAACTACAGTACACCAAACTAAAATGCTTTTTTTTTTTTCTGTGTCGATCAAACTCTTTCTCAGATGTAGGCAAGAATTGTTTGCCTTTCTTCAGAGAGAGAAGCACGAGCAGACTCAAATGAAAACACAGTTTTAGTCAAAATGACCTAGTAAGAGGCAAAATGGGACCCAGAATATAGCTGGCCTGTTTCTCAGTTGAGAATGCTGTGTAAGACCTTTGAAATACTTAGCAGCAAAAGAGCAAATTACATTGAAATACTATGTTCAACAGCATTCAGTTTAAATTTAACCTTCTAAAAGGTATATTGAAATCACCAGCTTGGAATTTGACTCACCTAATTTTACATTCTGAAACACTTGTCCTGCACCCAGTGCTGGGAATAGCTTTGCTGCCAAGACCATCGCTGCCACTTCTCCACCCGCTTTTATTGGCTGATGTTCAAATTTTATTTCTTTAGTTAAATTTTCTGGTTAAACATTATGTACAGGCACACCTCATTTGATCAGTTATAGCCATAGAGCTTAGCCAATTTATAGCTAAATAGCCCACTCCTGTCAAGGAAGGGATGGAATTTGCTGAATTAATAAAAATTCCTTGAGGCAGTAGCTGCGTCTGAGAAGCACTAAGGGGAACCAATCCTGTTATATTATAGTAGTTCAGAGACCTACAAGTTTTGCCCTTTTCAGCATGGTAAAATCCGCATATGATGCGTTTTAAGGTAAATGGAATCTCTTTTTTTGATGGATAGATGATGGGAATTATTGATGTGTCTGTCTAATGTGCTGTTCTCTTGGCAGCCTAGTCTTCAGAGGACAACAGAGCTCTCGTACGCTGTTGGTGTTTTTTGCAAGTGTTCTCAAATCACAGACAGACTAACTCTTGCTCCGCAAGATGCATGTAATGGCATTGATCTCAGTGGATGATGCTCACATCCAGTCAGAAGAGAAGTGGGCCCACATCCTTTAAACCCACCACATGAAGTAAGATTCAGTCCCAAGGGGTGCATTTCACCAGCACAAGCTGCCTGCCGTCTTCCAGGACTGGCTTCCAGAAGGCACATTTTGCTCTCAGTATGCTATGTAGGTTTATGTGCCTAGTCCTTGAATACAAAATAAACATTCTTATATCCATGTCAAACGACGAATCTCTGCTACTAAAGTTGCACCCCTGTGAGGCAGCGAGGACTGCACAGCCACTGTACCTTCAAAGCATGTAGTACTGTTGCTCAATGCTCTCCAGCCAAGCAAATGCTTTAGACTGCTCTCCTTGCATCTTTTTTTGACAGGTTTTACGAGGATACATAATGTGTCAGTGACATACCAACAGCTAGCAAGTGTTTCACGTAGATGTGGCCATTGAATATACTCTAGACGAGCAAGGCTATTTCAAAATAAACCTTTAAAGAACAAAAACTACATGTAGAAATAAGGGACAAACTTGCAGACACCCTTATCAGCACTCAGGGCACCAAAGGATATTGTCACTGCCCACGTGCCGAGTGTATGGGCAGCGTGGACTAACAGCACTTGTTCCGCTGCATAATTTCCCTTCCTCAGATCTGCGTCTAACTAGGCCTAAAACAAAACACCATTAAATTTAATTGAAAACTTGAACAAATATAATAATCGACTGAACCACTCATGCTACTTCAAACACAAGTTTACCATGGCCCAACGAGGACTGGGTGGACTCCGCAACTTTTCCCAATGTGCTTTTTTGTAGGCAAGCCTGCAAGGTATTAAGAGTGAGGTTTTTCAGTCTCAGTCAATAACATGATGAGTTTGCACGTTATTTTCTCTGTGTGTGCATTTGTGTTCTGGGATATTTTGGGAGGATTCCTGTGTTTTTTGTGTTACTTTTGCCTTCATATGTGACCAGAGTACGTGGAAGATTACCGAGTCTTGACTGCTTCAGCTCCTGTAGCACATTTTTACTATATCAACATACTATATTTGGGATTGTTTCCATTTGCAATATTATGGCTGTTTCTTCTTCCATGGTCTCCAGCTCCCTACCTATCTCCCCAACGACCCCCCCTCCTACTGTAGCTGTCAGTTGAGTGGGGGTTTCTTGTGCTCATTGTGTGCTGTGTGGTGCAGCTTACGGCTCTTTCTGTGGAAACTTGGTTTGCATCCTTCCGTTTTCACACAAATTCATTCCTATATACTGTCTGTTTATTCATTTAAGTCACTGTTTAGAAGAAGGCTGGCTAGTGGTTTTAGGATGAAAGTGACTAATGCAAGCACACTGCAGAAATTTGCTGCTCCTGGGCTGGTGCTCATCATGCATTTCCATGGCACAGCCATGGGCACAATGCCTACTGGAAGATTGGTGACACAGTCCACTCTAAGTCATATGTTCACAATTTCCTTAACAAAAAGCTGTCCGTTTTCACTCTGGCCAATGTCTCTTGTGACTAGTTGAGATGGTATGATTGGCACGTTTCTCTGAGAATCTTTATACTTCTGAAAAATTCCTTCTTTAGTATCCATTTTTTCTGCGTCATTAATCGTAGCACCCTTCTATTTAATTTGATCAGCCCACAATGCATTTAGGAATCCCTGCCAATACTTACTTTCTTCTCGTTTTGTGAAGCATGATTTGTGTAACTTCCAAGAGTATTCATGACATTACTTAAAGCTCCTTTTTATAGCTGGACTTTATGGATGGGGATGTGTTGATGCTTTCTTTTTCCTCTGTTACTAAAGGTTGCTGTTGCTGTGTCTGCCAATACCCCTCTTGCACTATCCATCTTCAGATTTTTCCCATGGGTGTAGATAATGACATGAAGCTCTCTTTGTGACATATGCAGGTCTATTGCTTGTTCATATCAGACTGATGGTGTGACGGAGGTGGAGCACATCCTCTAGAACTGGTAACTTTCTGGTATTGAGTAGAGCTAAGCCTGCTAGGCAGGAATTGCTTCATGTTTCTGCATTGTTTCCCTGATGCTGCTTTTCCCAAGTGCTTTTCCAGGTATTTTCTGTGGGTTTTTTTGCTTTTAAGTTACACTTGTAGTCATGAAATACTGACTGGTTATATACTAAGCCTAAGGCATCTTGTCAACTTTAGCAGACACCCTTTTTTTTTTTTTTTTTTTTTTTTTTAATCTACCTACAGTGGTCCTTGACTGAGTCACTGCTTGCTGATGTTGAATCTAACAAAACTGGAGTGGCCAGTGAGTCCTTCCTACAAGGACTGGATTTCATTAAACATTCCAGTCTGCTCACTGAAAAGATGAAGCTTCTAAAACCAACACTAGTAAGGTTTGTTACCTTTTTTTTAAGGATTCAGTATTTCCAGAAACCAGCACAGTCCTCTTCAAACTGTATTTTCTCCCTACTTATGCAGCCTACGTAGGCTATTGCCTATGCTTTTACAACATTTTAACCTGGAAACCACACAGAAAAAAATGAAATGCTCAAGTAGTGTGTACTAGATTTAGATGAGTTCAAGTAAGCACTTAAAAATAACTCTTGGATGCTGTGCGTCATCTCACTATCACAGATTCTGTACTAGAAGTACTCTTGAGGGGTACACAAATTTTTTTGAAGGCCAAATGCAGAGAAGAGAACAAGCCAGGCAAGGGCTGTGGTAGGTTTTCTGTTTTGCTTTTGTTTCTCCCTAGTATAAATCAACGATCCTTGACAGATCTTTGCATTTTAATGCTATCCTCTTCCTGTAACATCTTGTCCCCAGCCACTTTTGTACTTGCACTGGCTTACTGAGGCTTTGATTAAGCTCACACTGCTAAGGGCAGGTGTTGAGAGCATGGCCTTGGGTGCCGCATTCTTCAGTGCTGAGATTTTTGCATGTAGTCTTTCACTGTGTCTGTAAGAAAAGTGCCAAAACCTTCAACAGAGGGCAAAGCAGTTAAGTTGGTGCAATAAGCAGTTATATGAAGGTGAAACTTTGGAGGGCTTTAACCTTAAGCTTAGCCTTAGTTCAATAATGCTCTAGGGAAGTGGTGCATTTTTGTGTGCAGTGCGTCATTTTGGTTTGGTTTTTTTTTTTAATCATTTTACATTACATCTTTCCAGTTAATGATAAACTGTCTCAGTCAAGTTACATCATGTTTTCCTGCTTGGAAGCTGTATTGCCATCATACTTTCATATATTACTTATGCTGTTCCTGCTCATTCTATTGCAGTCGAAAAAATTTACCTTTTATGAAGCTTTTCTACTGGTCTGTCAATATTTTTGCTTCTGTTCTGCTCAGTCCTTCTCCTTCTTCATAACAGTGAAACTTCCACCTCAATTTCCAATTAACTAGTTCATTATCTAGGTGTAGTATTTTGTTGGTTTAGACTGTACCCTATCAGCTTTGATGGCAACTAATTTCAATTCAGAGGTTCAATCTCGTGTGTGTTTAGTGTGAGATGCTTTGAGAGTTTTTTTTAAAGTTGTTTGGGGAATTTGGTGCATCATTTTCTCTCCAGTACCATTTCTGAGATCCAAGGCTACACTAGCATGAACAGCAGCACCTCATTTTCTTTGGGGCGGGGGGGAGAACTCAGAAACTCCTTATTCTGCAAATTATAGTTAATGTTCTAGTATAAAAATTAAGTAAGACTATAGTTAATATCTCATCTACACATTAAATTTTAAGGGGTATATTCTCTATTCATTTAATGTGTGATTACTCCTCTTTGATATTAATTGGAATTCTGTGTAAAGGCTGAAGAGAGACCATCAGTGGTAATGTAAATTGAAACAAATCTCTGATATAATACAGCTTTTAAAGAAAGAGTCATTCAAGCAATACTGCTGCAGTATCCAAATGTTCTGTGTCATTAACAACTAAAGGATCCTCTGGACTGTTAATAATTATGTAGTAGGATGTTATAATCTACTGTTGCTACAGGAAGGCATTAAATAAATATTATCAGCTAATAATTTTATGTAGCAAATATTTGAAATTGGCTACATAAGATGGACTGAGCTCTGTTGCAGACTCACAGCCCATTGCAGTGGACTGAGAACGGATAGCTTCAATGTAGTTTACAGCACCTGTAAAAAATGACTGGAAAATTTATAAGAAAGATGTTAGTTCCAGAGTTGTACATTGTAGTCAGCTGAGCTGGAGACAAATTATGAGAACAGCAAGATCTGACTGCTTCCTTATGCAACCAGGAAAAAAAAAATCCTTCTTTCTGTTGACAGACAGCTCGGTGCTCTGTCACTGCAGTTCAGCTGGAAGAGGCAGAAACGCGGGATGCTGAAGCACAGTTCGCTTCTCCTCGCTGCTCCAGGACAGCTCTCTGACTGCTTCTGTGCTTCGTCCAGCCGCACGCCAGGGCCCCCTCGCCAGCTCCCTGATGTGGGTCCTGCCTGAGGGTCTGCACAGCCACGGCACAGACTGAAGCCTCCTCCCTCACGGTAAGGCTTTCCAAGATCTATCTTTAGGGAGAAAAGATTGTTTATAATGCATTCTACTCTTTTCATCTAAGTCCTTCCTTTACAATGGTACCTGTAGGGGTTATTGTTGGTTTTAAGCAGTTTTCCTAAGTGGGATCACTGCCCTGATTTCCTTTACCATGCAGCCACACCAGCTGTGGTATCAGCACCAGAGAGAAGAGAATGGGGTAAGAAGGGCACAGGGAATGCTTAAGTTGGCCTTACTGCCGAGAGAAATACTCACTTATCTCAACTTCGCTGATGCTTTCCCCCTTAAAAGCACTGCTTCAGAATTCAATTCTTCTGTAGGCCCTCAAGTGCCAGCCCTCTATTGTTACAAAGGCTGTTAAAACAGTGGAAAAACAGCTCTATACACCCTCAGAAGAAGAAATACAGCAACTGGTGCTTCTGATATGTCTTTTTGTTCTGTCCCAGTTTAGTTCTCTAAGTGATGCTTCACTCTTCTTCTACCTGAAGAAATGCACTCGTAGACATTAACTCCAGTTTCTTAAGTGCATAAATACACAGACCAGGATTTGCTTAGACTAAACACTTGTTTCCTTTTTAAATGGAATTAATTGCCAATTAGCTTGATCTAATTAATGTCAGTGAATGCAAATTTACACTTTCCCTAAAAATTTATTCAAGGAAACAAATAGTCTTTTCTAGTCTTCACTTGTTCTAAGGCAAGCTGGGATGAGATGCAAGCATTTGTGTCTTGAAAGAAATGCCTGTAAAGGAGGTAGATTTGCATTTGTCATCATGTGTTAACTATTTTATGTTAAATGGCAACCAATTAAATAAAAGCAAAAGAGAACCAAATCATCTGGCCTAGGTAAGGTTTTCACTGAAAGATGAGAAGAATGTTTGAAAGAATGTTTCCATGTGTTGGAAAGCATCAGTCAAATGTAAGAGTGAGAAGGTGGTGGGAAGGGAGGGAGGGACTGTGGTATGCTGTACCTTGAAATGTTTACAGCAATCAGATTGGGACTTATTTTGACTATTGCAAGATTTGACTTACTGTAAGAAACTGAGTATTATTGGAGTTTATTTTAAAAAAAGAAAAAAGCAAACCCAGTCCTGGGATTAGAATATAGCATGGTTTGAGGTCTCTAGAATACAATTTAATCAGACTGCTGTAGCTTTCAATACCTCAGTTCACAGTAAGGCTGTGGTGCAGAGCTATATTTTTCAATATCTAAGATAATTAAACTTTGTATTTTCAGCTGTGGAAAAGCATTGAGAGGCAGAAGCAGAGGGAGCTCAATGTTTCTACTGCTTTGCAGGTAAGAGTAATTGATAAGCCCATAAAAGAAGATAACAAATGTATTTTTATTTTTAAATGCTGATGATTTCTGATAGGCCAAGAAAATTCTCTTAACTATATGAAAATGTGGGGAGGAGAAGGGAAGGGGTACTTTGAAGCAGATCTATGAAAGTTGTTAGCCACAGTACTGCTGATGTGAGGATCAGAGTAAATAAATCTGGGGCAAGTAATGAGACTCCTTGAAAAAAAAAAAAAAAACAGGCATTGGAAGAGAAGCATTCTGTATTGCTCTACAGACTCTGAAGATTAGTTCAAGTTAAGGAGGAAACAGGCAGGAATATTTTCCTGGTTTTTGTCTGGGTTGCAAGGAGCGCAGCTGTGAATCTGTACTCGTTTTTTCCCCACTTGAAATCTTCACGTCCCTTTCCTGCTCCCAATATGGCATCTCATTTCCACTCCCAAACTTCTCCCTTAGATGTGCTTCAAAAATGCTGTGGATAGTCTCATATCATAAATTATATCACTGAATTGACCTAATTTACCACACTGAATCCACGAGAATACTTAAGTTCTCCTTACTTCTGAGGAGCATGGAAACCACTGCAAAGGGCAATGTGTGCATCCTATGTGTTAAATTACAAACCCTCAGCGCATAAACCTTCAAGTTCTGGGAAATGGTGTGTTTAAGCCCTGGAATGTCCCCCGGAGAGCAAGGAAGAGCATCGCTGCCTGGCCATGTGCCAGAGCCCTCCAAAACCTAACCTAGGCACTGCCAGCTGAAAGTGAGAGCATCATAATGAAAGCCAGTTAAGGTGTAAACAAACTTTTACACCAAAAGGTAGATTTTTGGGAAGTCTTACATGGAAAACAACTGAGTCCATGGAAAACAACTCCTGCAGTTACCAATTTTTCATCACAAAAGCTCAGAATGGTACAAACGCGTTGCCTGAAGTTTAATATGTTGATCTCTTTCAGAAAAGCAAATTTATATCCTCTTACACTGATGTGGTAATTTATACAGTGCTTAAAAGACTGTAGGTTAATGAGTAGTACTTTAAATGAAGGATGAACTTTTACACCTGTTGTACTAGAACTAGACTCTTTCAGAGAATGCTGCTTTTTGAAATGTATGTTTATTTTAAAAACTTTACACTAAAAAAAAAATCCTTTTGACAACCCTGTTTTTCAACATTCACTAAGTAACTCCTAATGTGTCTCACTGAGGGTTCTTAGCTTGTGTTTTGTCTTGGAATACACTGCTGTTTTGTCAGTACTTAATATGCATGCAAAACCCTCAGTACATGAAACTGCAAGGAAGCAAATTGTGTATCTTTGAATATTTGCTGAAATTCGGATCCTTGCTTTGTGCTTCCTGCAGCATTATTCTCTCCTGATTACTGTTCCTGCTGCTTTTAGCTGCCACCTCTGCATTTTAAGCCTAATGGAAACGATGCAACATTGTGCATTGTTCCTTTTTTAGCCAGTATAAAGAATGAGGTAAGTACAAAAGTACTAGCTGTGACTTTTTTTCTGAGTGAGTTTGTGGCAGTTTTGGAGCGCAAAGTAGCTTGGGTTTGGCAGGCTTTTCAGGTGAAATGTAGCTGTATCTGAATTCAGAATTCCCTGAGCTTGGTAGATCATATTCTCATAACATGATTCAGTAAGGGTACTCTGGGGTATGCATGCTCAGAGTGTGCATATTTGTCTTCGTTCACTGCTATTTGTATAGCTCCTTTCAAATTTTTGCCAGGATGACAGTGTTTGCATTCAGCCTACTTTGGTTATTATTAGATTCTTTCTGTGCACCATAATTGACTCTTTTCCGAGATGCCATGTAAGATGCCTGAAGTCTTTTACATGTGTTATTTAAATATTTGATTTCTTCCATTAGTTTGTCGGCATGCCCCATTTCACTCTTCAGCAATAACCTCAAGTGTTTTCAAGCCCTGTAACATTCTGTAAATCTACTGAAAGAGACCTAGCGAGAAGCTAACTGGGAAATGTCGATTAGATGTAATGGTGCTAAAGTTCAAAAATAGCATTTTGCAAAGGGCTAAGACTTCCCTGCTGTGTGGTAACGTAGCAGGAAGGGATTAGGCAGGATGGGAGGAGATCATGCTCTGTAGCTATTTTGTCAACTCCTTGAAATGATGAGGCATCAATAGTTTGACCAGTGTTGTCAAACAAAAAGTTGACCAGTGTATTTTCTTCTTATGCCAGTTATGATTTTAATATCAGCCAAATTCTGCTATATCCTTGCCTTATTTTAAGGTCTCTTTTGAACATTATTTCTGTAGTCTTTAATAAATTCCTTCCACAACTATCCAGACCTTGGGACCAAAGTAGAATGTGTGAAATTATTTAAGTATTAGAGAAACACTTCTGTTGCAAAATTGGGATGGGAATTCAGCATTATTTGAACGCAGAGATATTTTTGGAATTTGGGGGAAAGGCGGGTGATGGAGAAGACAGGAAGAATCCAGGTTATTGATTTCCTAATTACAAGCAAGTCATGTCAGACACTGCAATCAATAAGCTGTTCACTCACTTTCTGCATGACTGGAGCATACTGTGAGTTATCATGGTGTATATTTTTATTTAAACATCTGTGTAGATGACCTTACATAAGGGTCAAAGCTGGTGAGCTAAAGCATGTTGCAAATGAAATTTCAAAGGGATATCTGCTAGCCAGTGAAATTATACTTTCACATGACTAAGCAATTTAAGTACTGTAGCCAAGAATCAAAATGGAATATTTTTCCCCAAGTGATTAAGCACAAATTCTTCACACTGTAAAAATATTTCCCCAAGTTCATTCAAGCATCTAACCATCTGACTGGATCATAGCCAGAAGCTAACTGAACAAACTTGTGCTTGTATAGGCTGGAAGCAATGAAAAAACTATTGCTGGAATGTGTAGTTTTGAGAAAATACCTAATTCAGTTACTCTTTAAATACAGATTATTGGAGTCTACCTCTCTTAATTTTTTAACCAAAGTCACAGGACAGCATTCAACAACTGGGAGGCAAAAGCATAAACACCCAACATGTATTCTAGAAAGCATTTTATGATTAAAAAAAACCAACAAACAAATAAAAAGACCTCTTTAGCAGCCTCATGTACATTTATTAGGTTATGAAAAGTAAAATATGCCAATGAATACTGTACTCTTCTTTCCTCTGTGGGACATCAAATGGACATTGTGTTCACAGGGAGACTGAAGCATTTCAGTGTATCAGTCAGGTGCCAGATATTTCTGCACTTGAGAAGCCAAACTTTCATTTTGGTATGGATTTTTTCTTTTTTTTAATTGCTCATTATAATTTTTGAGAACAGGAACAGGATAGACACTAACAGTTCTGCAAAACAGGAATTGTTTTACTGATCTGAAAAACTGAACACAGCACTACAAATACGAGTCACCTTTTTCAATTTTACTAGAGGTATCTGCTCAGGCATAGCACAGGTGGCGATGCATCAATTTAATCTCGGGCACCAGAATGAAAACCTGCTTCAGTTCAGATGCTATTTGCATTAAAATGTTACTGTGCCTAGGCTAGTAAATCCTGCTTCATATGGCTCTTCTGATGAGGGGCAGCAGTTAAACTTTTTCTTTCCATTAGGACCTCAATATATTGAAATCTTCAAAACAAAGAAGTGCTGAGGTCACTATTTACTCAAGAACTATGCTCAACAAAAATAACTGGCTCTGCAAGAACTCTTCAAGTTTTGGTTTAAACAGTTCCTTACAGGAGAATTTGGTTTGGATCCTTAGGAAAGTGGGAAGAATGCAGGGTTATGTATGTAATCTCACAGACCACGCCTGCTCTCGCCAAGTCAACTAGCATGACAACTGTGATTGTAGTGAGAAATCAGCTGGCTCCAGAATAATTGCAGCTGACAGCCAGTATGGAACCGAAGCACATCTGCCTCATTCAAGGAGGACAATTGTTCAGGAAATTAATGTCGCTGTGTACTGTATTTTAGGAATTAACTAGCTGTGATAGAGAAAACATGGATATAAGACGACAGTTGCAAAGCAGAGAGGTTGTAAGCTAAAAGGAAACACTGGTTCCATCAGACATGGGGGAAGCTTCTAGCACCTTCTCACAGAAGCCACCCCTGTAGCCCCCTGCCTGCTACCCAAACCTTGCCACGTAAACCCAATACAACATGGCTTTTTTTTTTTTTTGGAAATAAAAAAATCAACAACTTTTAAGATTAATAGAGCTTCTGAATTGTATAGGGAGGAAGAAAACAAATACAAAGAATCAAAAATGTGCTGCAAACTTTTTTACCTACCTACTCAGCTATTTGTTTTAACATCTGAAAAAATTATTTGTAACTTGTGGTTCTTGCCTTCAGGTAAATCTCTAGCATATAAAGAAAAACTAGGAAGTAAGAAGAAAAATGAATATTGCAGCTCTAGAAAACAGATGAAATTATATTTAGAAACACAATTGTAGCATCTTTCATATATGGGGGGACCCCTAGGTTTCCTTTGCTTAGTGGCACTAACTAAAAGGCTGTCTTCCAATATGAGATCTGAGCCTAAGTTAACGTCTTAAAATTAGCTTTGTTATTTACAGAATGTTTAACTTTAAAAAAAAAATATTCCTAAGAGCTATTTTAACAGTCTAAAATATTTGATACACAGAGTGGAAAAAACCTGAAATGCTCATAAAAGTTATTTTTTAATTTGAAAAAAAAGGGGATGAAATATAGATGGAAAAATATTTTAGCTAAAGCAGTGAATAGACACTAGCAATTCTGAGGACAAGGAAATGAGGATGGCAGGGGGGAACAACAAAGTGAACACAGGCAGCTGCAGCCAGTGCAATGCAACCTTGAATTGGCGGTGGAGGTGGTTCAGTTGTGAAGGAAGGATGGCTGTTGTTAACAACTGCTCCTGTTCTCCATGGAGCATTGCCAACTAATGAAGACTGATATGAATCAAGTGCCCTCTCGCCAAGTGTCTTGTCAAAGAGCAAAATTATTTTCTTAGGATTGCAAGAATTTTTGTAGTTATTTAATCTGGAGCAGTGACACTGGAATGGTGTTGCACCATGCTGTCGCTTCATGAAAGTTTGTAGGTGGGAAGCTGAAGCCCGTAAGTTAGATAATGGCTTAATAATCTGAGGTAGCTGGAGGTATGTTAAATAACAATGTTTAAAATATCTGTATTAATTGAATCATATTACAAAAATATTTCTATTATGTAGTGATTTTGGTGCAGACCTGATTGATCCTGAAAAATATCAATTAATGTAATGCCATATGGTGATCACAGAATGGCACCTCTTTCATTTACCAACCCAGCATAGTACTGATCTGATCCCTATTTCTGTAGCTTTTGTTTTGGAACTTTGAGGGAAGTTGTTCTCTGATATTGCTGGTTTGGAAGGCATTCAGACGTCTGAAGCTGGAGATAGACATCTGCTGTGCTGGAAGTCTGAACAGAGAGATATGCTAAGCAAAGCAGATCAAACTGTGGGCCACAATCTTGGTCTTGCTGAAGTTCTAATAGTACTCACAGCTGGCACTGAAGTGATCACAAGGCCACCCTAAAGAAGCCATTGAGAACATGCTGTCTGGATTTAGGCCAGCTCCCCTTCTTTTTATGGCCTTCCCTTCTTCTTTTCTCTCTTCTCCTCAGTTTCCTTTTATCTGGCTAAAGGATCATGGCTAGAAGTCAGAGGGGATGGGCCTAGAGCCAGGAGAATGTCCCTAAGGGCACTAGCAAAATCTAGTCTGCAAAATGAGCATTACGAACCAGTGTTGCAAGTATAAATTGCAGAGGCTTATCCGTGACCATGCCCAAGTAGAGCAGTACAAAGGTCTTGTGAGGTTCAGCTGGTCTTATCCTGTCTTGCCCACGTACACCAAAGTTCTTATCAAACAAAGCCTGATGTTGGAGATTCTCTTGTGCTCTCAATTTGTTTACAATTAATTTCATTAAATGAATTTTTTTGTTAGACAATAGTCAAGGAAGAAGTCATTATCTTCATCTTGCAATGTTCTCTCTCTCCCAGCTTTCCATCTAGGCATAGTTGTGATACAAATCTGTCATGTTTCTGAGTCCTAGAGTGTCTATTTAAAAAATGCTGATTGTATTCTTAAGCCAGGATTCCATGAATCCAAAACTCCCTAAATAAATTCCATTGTTGGTTGCTTCTTTGAAATAAAAAAATAATTTTTTAAAATATTATCAGATTGTTTTCCTACTTACTGTCTATTGATTATGATACTGTATTTCAAGTAAATCTTCATCTGATTACTCTAAGCACTATAATTATGGTCAATTATCATAATAGATGTTGTATAATTTCGTTATATCCACTGATGACTCAAAATCCAAGCCGATATAACTGAAAGCAGAGCCTAGACCATTATATTTTGTTCTACTACTGTTGAAGTCTGATGTAAAGCAGTCTCCCTAATGTCATGTGAAAGA
>NW_009609355.1:40514-53484 GCF_000690535.1 Cariama cristata
TTTTATAAAACAGCTTTTCTCATAGGAGATGAAAGATGCAGTGGGTAATAAAGTAGCTAAGGCACCAAAGCAGACTTGGAAATCCTTGCTGTAGTCGCAAAACAACCCTAAAGTTTTTGTTGCTTGGCCATCAAGAATGATATTGGATTACCTGACCTTGAGATCTCATCCCAAAATGTAAGCCTTCCAGAAAGCAATTGAGTAAAGCTTAACTTGGGCTCCTTCAGAAGGGAATTCAGAGCACCTGCCTCCACTGACAGAAAAAGGGTCTCAGGGGGCTTTGCTAACTATATTTCCTGGTAAAATTAGATAACTAAATTCAGGTGGAAATAACAGCCCTTTCTCCTAAGGGTTCAAGCACAGAGATAAATTGCCCTGGGCAGAGCTTCACAGAATTAAGGAGAAATAGTTACTTCAAACATGGTATACAGTCCTGTGACTCTCATATGCTTCACTCCCCTGTGATTTTACCCAAATAAGGCACTATATGTTTTGATTTGTTAGTGTGCAAGCATGACAAAATCTTATATTATTAGGTATCTGGACAAGGTTCATAACTAACCTGCCTACATCAAGATAATCTATCAGAAGCAAAACATAGACTTCATAGCTCCTTCTCTTATACTTCAGTAGAAAGTGTCCAGCTACCCAGGGACTGGGAGGATAATTGATACAATGTTGTATGCTTTATAGAAACAATTCAGATGCCCCAAAACCAGATACCCAATGCCATTTTAGATGGCTGGGATATCCTGTCTAGCCTTCGCTTGCTGCCTCAGAGCAAGCTGGATCTCTCCTACATACTGTATCCCATTGCCAGTCCTGCATGGATGTCACTGATACCCTAGGATGTCTCAAATGTCACTAGACAAACACAGTTGAGCACTTGAATCTCATCTTCTCCATCTAGAATATAAATATTTCATTTTAACAACACAAATTGGCTTGAGATACTTTCACTGAGATGCTCTGTCTTCAACAAAAGTAACTTCCAAGATGTTGTTATGTCTGATGGAAACCTATTAAAAAATCTTCTAAATTGAAATTGTTGTTTGGTTTTAGGGTGGGTTGTGTTGTTTTGTTTTGTTTTTTGCAACCCAGAATTTGAAAAAGCAAGCCCTTAGCAAATTTGATCATCGCTTCAGGAAGAAAAGTAATAATACTGCTACAAAACAATTAAATGCCTAAAGCAAAAGGGCAGTTATTTGGAAACCAGGATAATTTTAGTATCATTATGATGTGTTGTATTGTGCATCAGGGAATTTTGATATCGTTGCATTAAATTTCAGATGGAGACTACAGAATGTGACAATTTACACTAAATCAACTTTTGACCTGTATGGAATTATGTCCATTGGAATGTTTGACAGTTCATAAAGCTGTCACATCTGTAACTTCAATAATAAATTAGAATGTTCAGACAAAATATCTTGAATTGAAAAGCAATGGTATTTGAGTTTAGTTAAAAAAATAAACTTCAGCCGTTAATTCTCATGTTGGGTTTTATGCTCCCTTATACATAAAGTGCAACCAAATTGCTGTCTTCTGTCAAATGCCTGCAGAGGATACTACTTGTGTAATACACTATCCAAGTCTGAAGTTAGTGCAATACAATAGGTGTAAGAGCAGGAAAGTGAGGTTTCATGAAAGAAAAGGTTTTTGTTAAATAAACTTTCTAAAAATAAAAATTTTATAACCTGGAATCTTTGAGGAAAAATTTTATCCTCTGTAGAAATGTTTGATTAATCAAAACCAATTGTCCTCTGGAAAAAAATTCCAATGGAAAATTTGCAATCTTTTCCACCTTGTGATGCTTTGTTGATTTAGTGTCTTTGGCATATTGCTCTGCTAACTTCAGCAACGTTCAGCTTTGTTGCCGTAAGGTATACTAAATCATGTTTGGAAAGGTATCTGCAAAGCAAATATTCCTCCTGAGTTAAAAAGTCGAATATCTAGAGCTCAGTTTGGCAGTAGATACATGTTCCTCATTACCTACTACATCTCTAATGTAAACTACAGGCTTCTTCGAAAGAAGCTCAGACCTGACCCAGGGAAAGCTCTTTCACCCTGGTATGCTCATCTTTCGGAAACATGCTCTACAGAGAAGTATCTATAAAAAAATAAGAAAGATGTTAAAACTTTTTGTGATAGTATTTAATCACCCAAAATAAAATATGTCCCTATTTAAAATAACGAGTGTATTGCTATTGCTCTCAATGAAGCCAGAGCTAGGATGCCAGACTGGATTTAGCTGCTATTTATTAAATGAGGTCTGGAGTTTCTTAGAGATTGTTCAGAATCAACTCGAAAGCCAAATCTCTGGTCTGCTACATGTTACTGACAAGAAAGAAGTACAAAACTTGAAGCACTAATGAAAAGATTTAATTTCATCTTTTTTAAAGAAAAACCTAGTATGTCAAGAGGCCCAAGATAAACATTTTCTCTGTGGTGCTTTTTCTTTTCTGAACTTGAAATTCAAAATTATACTTCATATCACTTAGCACAATGTTTCTGTACTAACAATTAAAAACTCTTATAACTTAAAATAAATCTAGCAAAACTTTACAATCTACTCTGAAATTTTCTGCCTAAGGTATAAATTTTTTAATGGATACATATATAAAAATGTGTTGACTGTTCTTGTAATGATTATAAATACTCTTGGCTAATCCAAAGGTTATTTTGCCTCTGTAAATGTCTCCTGCTGATGTCAAGGGCCCTGAACCTAGCTCTGTTTCTCTAACCTGGCAAGGCACTTAAACTAGCGCTTAACTTCAAGCACAGGAATAGATGACTAGCATCAAAAGGCTAACCTTGTGTGCAAATAATTTCTAGGTTATCTACCAGCTCCTTAGAGGAAAGGAATTAGCTTCAAAATACGCTTAGGCTTCCATAGCTTCAGGGCAAAAGTCACGCAAATCAGTAAGACCCAGTGCATAGTAGAAAAGAGGCCAAATGTTCAGATACAGAAAGTTTCCGTTTCAGAACACAAAATTTATTATAACTGTGACCTTGTAGAACACTATCAACAGAATAGATACTGCTGAAAATATTGCAAGTGTCAGGTGCAATTACAGGCAATAAATTCAGGAGATAGTTGATAGCTTTATTTCACTTTAGATGAAGTGGGTTTTTTTAATTCAATAACTTACAGGTTTTTTTCTCAGTTACAGTATTTGACTAGGCTGATGTGGCCAAAGTCAGCCATGACAGAATTGCTTAAAATTTGTCATGACTAAGGACAATGTAGATTCTGGATTTTAGCAAGCAACATGGAGAGACAGGCTAAGCAAAACCCAGTGTAACCAGGGAAGAAATGAGGAAGATGATGAGGTGTGTGGTGTTGACTCTAGTGAATACAACAGATAAACAAAGGACCATGTTGATCCTAGGCAGCAAGTCATTGACAAAAGTTGGTACGAGAGCTGTTGTTACCATGCAGAAATAGGTGGAAAAAGTGTACTGCAGACAGCTGGGAAGATCTCTGCCCAGAATGTCCTGAAATAAGAGGTGACAACGTTAATGGAAATGGGCAGGTCTGATTCTTCTTTAGGTCATCCATGTCCTCAGCAATTCCAGTCACTTCTACTTTCCTTCACTAGGATTTAGCATCATCTTCCAGCAGCCTGAGTTAGCTTTCAGTCCAGCATTAGCAGCCTTGCAGAGCTTTAGCTGGATCTGAACATCCCTGTTATATTCACTATAGCTCAGCAAAAAACTTTTGATTTTAGTTGGTGGGTCCATGCCCATTTGTATTATTTTTTTTCTAGATAAGCTAAGTATATTTTCATCACTGCAAAAATAAATATGTTAGATTTTACCTGTTTCTTTGGCTTATCTATCTACCAAACTCAAACTCAATCATAAAAAGATGGTAAATTCCTAATATGGTAAGAGTTTACCTGGAAAAATCAATGTTGAAGAATGACAGTGAAAAGAGTCATATAAGTAGGATGACTTTGCCATGTGTTCAAGTATTTTTGGAGCCCAGACAGTGCATTTAGAAGTGACAGATTCATGTAGTTTAGCTGGTGATTTATAAAGTTTGCTAGCTGATTTAATAGAGTGCTAGAAAGCGTTGTTGTTCGACCAAGTAAAGAGAATCATAAAATGGTAATGAGTGTTATGACAGTTCATGAATATTTCATTCGGGGTCTCTTTCAGATGCCTGTTAGTTTATCTCAAGATCTAGGAGTATACTGCATATAATTCTGATGGAGGGTAGAACTGCACAGTATGCCAAGAGATGGACAGGAGAGAGGTTTGGTGAGACCAAAGTGTTTCTGCGGAAGTGTCTCAAAAGCACTATATCTCAGTTAAGTTCTCTACTAAGTGGTCACAAATTGTAAAGCATCTAGGGCATCAAGCAGTGGTCTCCTTTTGGTATTAGCCCATGGAATCCAAGATTCAGCTTCATTTTTATATCTGTGTGCAAGATGAGCTTGTATCTGAGAATGAAAATGCACTATTTACAATTAATTAGAAGGAAGCTGTTAGGACAGATTCTCTGCCACTGACTTTGTACCAGTTGACACCATCTGAGAGTCAAGAAGGTGGAAACGGCACTTCATGAAAGCTGCAAGGCCTTGCAGTTTGTCACACTGGTTGAATCACCATTTGTGAAGGGACTTAACTCACTATTAAAATATCTGTAGCATAAATATTTATTTATTTTCAGTAAAAAACCTAGAAGTCCATAAATGAGTCTGCTTTTACCAAATTAATTTGGAGCCGCAATACAAAGAAAAATGCATGACTTCCCTATATAGTTTATCATATTTCATTATAACCAGCATAGGTAACTGTGGTGCAGTCTCATATAGGTAAGCCCCCAAAAATGTTCCTTTCTGTTATTATCACACCTTGGACAGTAACACACTGAGAAAACAGCATGCACAAATTTTTCAGTGACTTCTTCTGAGATAGCTTGATCTACATTTGCAAGATGGACAAAGAAGTCAGAAAATATTTATGAAGAATTGCTTGTTTGGTTCTGGTTTGTGTCAAGGTCTGGTCTGCAAACCAGAGGGAGAGAGATATGCTGTCCTAGCAGATTTGACTTACGTTTACAGTAATTTGTTTGGCCAGTGTTTATTACTTAATAATCAATCTTTATTATTATATTAATTCTAATTGGGATATGTGAAACATGTAGTGCATTGACCACATGACATCAGTTTACTTGCTGAATAATTTAAGCTATTTCCTTCTAATACCTTAGGCTGCAACATCATTACTTTTAGGCTGTCCTAATATTCTAGTTATATTGATGTTATTTCACTTGTTATTACCTTCTTGACATGAAATTGTTTTTCAAATATGGAAATCTTGCTCAAATATTTCTAGATGACAGAATCCTGCATTAGTCTATAATGTATCATAATAACAAAACAGTGCAACATAAAGCAAATGATTTGTTTTCTAACCTGTGTCAGCCTTCACAGTAAGGGGACAAAAGATGCCAGGAGGAGAATTTTGGTCTCTATATTTTTTATATATTCTTATCCATTTTGCCAGAATGCAGGGAATAATCTTGCTGATAATACAGAGGCAGCAAACACAAAACCATTAAATGGGCAGTGTGATTTATCCCACTTCACACTGCTTTATAAGCAGTATGTATCACTCCTGTGAGTCATCTTCTGCTTAAAGAATTGTAAGAAATATATCTTACTATTACTTTTATTGATAAAACAGACCAAACCACCTTAATTCATTCTTCATCCAGAGTCTTTTATCACAGTGCAGTTGTGATTAGGATTCTGATCACCCTGTGTGCCACTCTGAGATTGAGAGGCTCTATCTACTCATCTATTATTCTTCATGAAGTAAAACTCCAGTGTACCATCTGTTTTCTTATTGAATCTTGCATGTAGCTGCAAAGAGCTGGTCACCAGAGATTGAGTCTGGCAAGCAAGCTCTTGGTTTGCTTGGAGATAGCCAACTGTTTGCTGCTATTAGCCTGTTTAAGTTTCAGGTGAAAATTAACCGCTGTTCTCTGCTGTATTTTAATTTATATTTGATCTGGTGTTTATTTATATTTAATTCTTATTTAATTTATATCTGATTATATCTGATTTTGGTTTGTTGGGGTTTTTTTTGCTTTGTTCCAACCAAAAATCAATTGGGAGAAGACCCCAGAGTCATAAATAAGCACGCTGTAGAGCTTTAATTAAGGACAGGTCTGTCTTGCACCTTAATACACAACTTGAATTAACAAAGGCTGTTTCATGCTCATGATACCTGTCCCTTTGGACACAAGGAACAGAGATGGTTCCTGGTATGATCACACTCAGATAAAACATGGTAGGAGCAACCAACTGAATATACCTGAATATCACTATTCCATGATTGCTCTTGCTTAACCAGGTCATATAATCACCTTTGCTTTATTTTAAGAACGTAGGATTGAAATCTGAATCACCCAGACATTGCAAGTTTACATTACGTTGTACGAGGTTGAGGGGCAGGGTGCTGAACACCGCGGATGGTTGGGATGTGGCCGTCTCCGGCACATCCCGCCGTCCCTGCCCCAGGTACCACTGCCTCCTACTGTACAGAGGTGTAGCTCTACCCAGCTTATAGTCACTGAGCTTTCCCTTTCTTCCTTGAGGCTTTTTTTCCTTTAAACTACACAATGCTATTGGAGCTTCACAACCTGCAGTATTTTATAATAGTCTGCGCTATTCCCCAAAGAGCAATAAAAAGTAGCTTTTGAGGCTCCTCTTTTTGATCCATTATTTAGAGCCTGATTTGTGCTGTCTGCAATCCCCACATCAGTGCCAGTGGTCCTGCAGTTCTGCAAATTCCCTTCAGGACTAGACTAAAATCATAAATCCTTTTTTAGGAGGTATTTAGATATCATCATAGTACAATTTTTTACAATCTGCTCCTCTTACCACGGATTTGATTTTCATAGCAGAGAAGGACTGTCTGAGGAAACAACTCTATTTCTTACTGACTCTCAGCTTCCAGATTAAATTTTTACTTGGCAACAAAACTTCCTTTCCCAAGATGATGGTTAGACTGTATTGGTCCTGGGCTCAGCTCAAGCAAACATTTGTGTTTGTACAAAACCTGGCTGTTTTCCCCATATGTTCAGTAGGACTCTGGGAACTGAGCCATACAGGGTCAGCAAGACCTGAAGTCATTAGCTCTGTGCAGATTCTACAGCAAGCAATGCAGGTTATTAGACTATGTCAGTAGTAGCAAGGGAGTTTATTTTTGCTTCATTCCTGTAAATGACAGCTTTATAATAGGTGCACACTGGGGCAATCAATCTTTTTTTTACCTTGTTTGTTTGTTTGTTTTTTCTCCTTTTACAGCAAGAGTAAAACCATTCTTTTCCTTAAATATGCTAAGGCCTTTTTTCACTTCCATTTAATTCATCTCCTGATATACAGTGTTTTGCCTGACACAGCAGCCCAGTGATGCCACATGGCAGCCTGACACTGCATTATGATTCATTCAAATGCCATAGTTGCACACCCTAATAGACAAAAGTAGCCACTGACAGGGTCTTTAGCCCAAGCAACTCACAGTCTAAGTGCTAATGATGCTGCGTGGGGCTAATCCACAGACTCATGGGCACGCTGCAGGCAATACCTGTGCAGAGGTTTGCAGGCTTCATCTTTGCATCACCAACGAATTTCGTGTGGGCTTTAAAGCAGCCCAGACGGCAAATTTGTTGAGTGAGAGAGTGAGAATGCATGTGAGCATGTAAGTTACACAAGAAGCAGTGTAACTCCCCTTCCTACTGTGTGAAGGGCCCTTGCATCGGGGGTTCGAGGAGCACAGAGGTTTGGTCCCTACTTCAAAGACTGCAGGCATGTCTTAGATTAAGTAGTCCTTGAAACACAGTTCATCCAGAATACTGCTCAGAGGAATACCCTACCGATTTAAGCTATAATGGTCTCTTACCTTGTTTTGCCTCACAGTCCCTCTCTGAGATCCAAACACAATCCTTCCCCCCCCTTTTCTCCCCCCTCTTTTCTCTCTCCTCCTTCCCTCCCCCTTTTTTCTCCCCCTCCTTTTTTCTTCCTCCCCCCAGTTCTCTTTTCCCCCTCGGTTCTCTTTTTTTCCCCTTTTCCCTTTTTTTCTTCTTTTTTCTTTTTTGTTTTCTTTTTTTCCTTTTATCTTTTTTCTTTTTTTAAAATTTTTTTTTCTTTTTCTTTTCTATTCTTTTTCATGTTGAGTAGCTCAAAATCAGTTCAACAGGAGAGGGACAGAATCTTTGTCCTCTCTGCAAATAACCTTAGGCCAATGCTGAAAACACTCTTCCAGATGGTAGAACTAGGTAGACAGGGTGCTGAGCACAAGTCTCCTGGATGGCCACTAACTTTCTGTGAAAGAGGAGAGAGACAGCATCAGGGCTGCCTCCCCTTCCCTCTCCAACTGGCAGCATGACTGATGAGGCAGCCTCAGCGCGCTGATGGCATGCCTCTGCCTAACTTCCAGATGCCATTTAGCTGAGGGGTACTTAGGCTCATGTCCACTCAGACCACAGGACAAAATTTTGGACAAAAGCAAAACTGCAGGCACTCTCAGTTTACATGCTTCCAGGGTCAGGTTGTGGAGGAGTGGATGGGTTTGCATGTGGGTGCTTCACTTCTTCCTAAATCCTTCCTAATGAGTCCAAAATTCCTGGTCTTTGGCTTTCAAAGTAGCAATTTCATTAGTTTATTTTGCTGATCACAAGATATAGCTAGTAAAAATGAAGATGTTTTAGGGCGTGATTTAGAGAACAGGTAAGCCTGTGCAGCCTCATTTGGAGATCTGGGTACCAGTAGCTCCAGGAATGGGAAAAACAACATTTCTCAAGACTCCCAAAAGCAGTTGTCTCTAAGTCTTCAAGCAGGAGCTAAGAATCTCCTTGTGCACATTATATAAATAGCTAGACAGAACAAAACCCTTCAAAAAGAGCAAAGCCTGGAGACTAAAAATGGTATGTCAGACATTAGTCAACAAAAAGGTGAGATTTATTCAGGTACTGATTCAACCATTGCCTTGCAGACTATACAATCTGATATCAGTGCTAAAAGTGCAGATGGAGCAAAAGAAACGACTTTTTTTTTTTTTTTTTATCATTATGGATATGCTATCCAGCTGCCTCCTACACTCTCCAGTGCCACTGGGGCCTTGCTGGAGTGAGGAGATGTGTATCAAAGGAAACCAAATTCCATCACCCTTTTTACTGTCATCTGTGACTCTTGCCCATGATGCTGTGAACCTGTTATCAAAAAAAGCAACTTCAGTTTAAGACTAGAAGTCATTTGCTGTATCTAGAGGGATCAATAAGGCAATGGGAAGTGCCTTCCTTCTCTGGTGTATGGTCTGCAAGTCAGAGACAGTCTCAGAGACATGAGCTGCTGCTTCTGCCAGTGCTGTTTTGCTCCTCTCTCTTTGTGGGTGCTTCATTTTGTCATCTCTCCAATAGAGCTGTAATCTTCAACACAATCTGAAAAAAACAGCGTGGTCTTACGTAACAGGCTAAAATGATTGCTAACAGCAGTGGTTTGCTGTGGAAACCGGCAGACTGATACCTCTTTATTCGGAACCTCAAACCTTGTTTAACTGCCTCATATCATAGGATGACAAGGCCATGCTAGCATTTTGACCATCTGAACCCATTTATGCCACTGAAGTCATCCACATCGCGGTGTAGTAATTGAGTAATGCTTCTGCTGTAACTTTAGACACACTCTGAAAACACTCAGGTGGGAAGAGGCTGTATGCAAGTAAGATTGTCAGCTGAACTTCTGCAAAACCCTCCCCGTTCCCCATCCACACCAGGTCTGACTCTTACCTACATTGCTAATTGTTTGTTTGTTTGTTTATAACCATTCTTCAATTATCAAAATCATTGTTGCTTTTTGATAAGTTGCAACATATATTATCTAACCAGATATAACATGTCTGAAATAGTAAGGGAAAAAGGAATTAAAGTGGATACCTGCTGCTTTCAATTCTGATATCAAAACCACGTGTGACATAATACCGCTGGTCAGAAGCAGACTGAGCTGCTAATGACCATGTTATCTGTGAAATACAGCTATTGCCTTTCCGCAGATTGCTTGGGGGAAAAGTTCAGAACAGTGAATTTTGAAAAAAAAAAACAAAATTCAAAGTAGATATTAAAAAATGAAATGGAAAGATGTCTTCATGCTTAGGGCCTAGAGCATGAAAGGTTCATATTCATGATACTTTCTGCACTAAAGACTCCTTTTATGGCACTGGACAACTCTGCCAGGTCAGATGCTCAAAGTGGCCGCACAATATTGCAATCAGCTTGGTGGTATGAAGACTTTTCAGCAGCTCTTGAAGATCTGGATTTGGTCCCTGTGGGTCAGTTCCCCGCCCCCCCCTAAAATGGCAAAAAGTAGTTTTCTGTTTCAAACTACACTTTGTAGGTACATTGTGAGTAATGACAATACTTCTATGATGGAGACCATAGCAGAACAGTTACAACACCATTGTGGATCTAACAGTCAAATTTCTAACTTTGCTGTGCTCAACATCTAGGTCTGAGCTGTATATAGTAAGCTATCTCAATTGAAAAGTTAAAGAAAAATAAATCAATAGAAATAACATACAGGAACTAGAGATTTTTATTAAATAAAAAGTCAAAATAATTGATTTGCTAAAAAATACTGTGTTGAACTTTATTCTATATGAAGGAATCTGAATTTCATTATAATTGTTTAAAAGCACAGGCAGAATAAACACATTGACTTTATGCATGTATCTTGGCTAACCTAAAAAACTGTCACACTCATAGTGACAGTGGTTGAAGCTGTCTTCCCTCTTGCAGGGGAACAGTTAAGTTAGAAAAGCAAAGTTTTCCCTGGTTGAAACTTCACTTTCTGTTATGATTACAAATCTCTGTCTCTTACACATTTCATGATAAAAGCTGTAGATTATGGGAGGGATGAATGAGTTTAAAGAAAATAAGGCAGAGGGTACATATTCCATTTTATGTATTTAATATCTTGAATTATTAAAAAGACAGGTGCTGCTTGGCAGATAGCTTGTATTGTTGTATGAACTATCAACCAGCAAAAGGAGCAACGTGTTGACAGATATCTTGACCATGAATTACAATTACAGGGATTGAACCATGAAGGATAGAAAATAGTGTATCCTGTTATATTTATAGCTACATGATAACAATATAAACTGGCATTAATTATTTTATGATTAATTCCTTTTTAAACAATAAATGTAGAAGATCACAAACTAGAGGACTTCTTTGCTAAATAACATGTAACACTAGGGTAAACTATCCTGGTAGACTGGTAACAGGCTATAGTGCTTTTAATCCATAGGTCATTGACTTGAATCTGTCCCAAAATGCTAGTGATCAGTGGAGGGTCAAGGATCTTTTCACTGATCTAGATATATATGTTCAGAAAATGGCAAGAACAATACAAGAAAAAAAAGAAAGACAAAAGAAGAATAAAAAAAAGAGAGAAACATGCAGTGATGGTTTTTTTTTTTCTTTTGCACTACAGCAAGGAATATAGGCAAGATACCAAAAAAGTCTTCCTTAAGGAAATGAACTGTCTTTGCTTATAAAGGTACCTTTGAAAGAAATGTGTTATATTTACTTTTCAGAGAATATATAGAATATGAATAGATTAAAAAATGGCATGATATTGCAATGTATGTCCCTAGCTCATGAGCAAAAGAATGTGATTTTAACATCTACCTTGGACAGGGAATTTTGATTCAAGATTTTTTCATCTAATGATGTTCTTTTTGTACATGATGTTGGGGTTTTTGGCTGTTTTTTTTTTTCTTCTGAGCATGGACTACTGAACTAGAACTAAGATTTGATTAAACCACCTCTCTCCTAAGCTCTGTTTGAGTCGGAATAGAATCAATTCTAGTGCAATTGCTCTGTGCAGAATTCCACAGCTGAAGAAAAGTAGTCTTATTTCCTCCTGCCTCGTATTGCGCTCCACTTTCAAATATTGACTATGAAGAGATGTCCACATGGGCATTGAAGTGTGCTTTAAATTTATACCATAAATTTCTCTGCACAGCGTCCTCATGTAAATAATCCATATGGTATCAGTCCTTGAAATACTACTTCTTCCAGGCTACTGTTGCAGCTCCCATGGCATCCCCCTGCTGGATAGTCACTGTTTCGCTCTAAGTGGGTTTTACGTTCTTCCAACTGTCAGCAGAGAATTGAGGCCAGTCACAACCCTGTCTGTAACTCTAGAGTAGAGGGTTCCTCATTTTTTGACATGAGAATTGTCTGAAAAAATTACTTATGTTTTGCTTGTTATTTGATTCAGCTTCTTACTAGTGTTGCCCTTGCCCTGGTTGCACTTGGAAAGCCCTACCATGCTCATCAGAGTCCATTCAGAGCCACCTCACAGTGTTTTTATCACAGCCACCTTACATGGTTGCGCAGAGCCAAGTGCTGATTCAGCAGAGCTTATCCACTTTGCACTGCTCGCAATGGGCCAAAAGCAGAGCTACCACGTGGGTATCGCTTCTGCAGAGCAGCCACCTGCGTGTGCCAGCTCTGCCTGCCACCAGGGACATCTCCCACCTGCTCAGGCCCTGAGCCTACACTGAGTCTCCCCTTCATGTTACCCAATCCTCAGAGGTCCTTTCTCTAGTGCTGCCCTCTTTTTTTTTTTTTTTCAATGGTTAAATTATTTGAGGTCATCTAACAGGTCAGGTAAAGAACAAGCTTTGAACTAGAATTTCTTAAATGTGTAGTCTGCTGTTGGATAGCATGTGAAATTTTTATAATTAATGAAGTCTATGAATTTAGATCCTGAATTTAATTCTATCAAAGACATCAACTTTTTTTGGTGTCTGGGAAAAGATGAAAACACTGCTGCTCCTACTTTCCCCTATTGTGCTAGCAGCTCCCTATCACAGTATGGATATTATTTTTCACAGTAGAAAATGATGATGTTTTTATTTTAATTCTTCTGTCTTTACTGTATCC
>NW_009609355.1:53515-62663 GCF_000690535.1 Cariama cristata
TTCCCTACTCAGATCTCTCTGACAGAGAGCGACTAAGAGTCAATGGCTTTACTTATCTGCAGTCCTATTTTCTAACAGGTTGTTGGACCTGTTTCAGCTTCGTTGCCAATCCACATTTGCTATGGAACAGACCTTGTGATCCATAGTGGAGACTGTAGACATAAAAATAATACTAGACAAATTGGCATCCGGACACTGTTTACACTGCCACAATTATGCTGTTCTATGTACTTCTGGCAGTTGGATAACCTGCATGGGGCATTATTTTTCATGTTGTTAATAATGTTTTATGACATTTTGACTCCTGTGCAGCACGGTAGATTTGAGTGCTGTCAAGAATTAAATTCACACTGTAACTCCTGACTATTTCATAAAAGAAATTTCTCTTTAACAAGTTAAACAGCAAAATGATGAGTGTGGGCAGAGTCAAAGATTTTCATTTAAATAGTATTTATTGATCTATCTGTGGTCCAGCAAGTGAATCCAGCTATATATAACATACAAAAATCACATCTGCTTCTTTCTGCCAAAGTTTATAAACACTCTCTCTGCTTCTTTGTTGCAGTCACTTAGATCTTCAATAGAACCACTAATGACCATGTGAACTCAGAGGTACACTCTTGATCAGCTAATCTTAACTTTCTCAAGTAGTCTTAAATGCATAACTTTTTGTTAATTAAGCTCTGGACAGATGCTTTTATTCAGCAAGGAGTTTTTAGGATGCTGTTGTGTACAGCTCCTGGGACGATTAGATGATTATTTTTGAGGAGAACATTGCTGGACCATTCTGCTTTACAGCTCATCACCATTATCGCTCATTAAGAGTCTAGCCCACACAGAGAACAAGGAAGGTTTTCTCATCCTCATTATTTCCCAAACCACTAGTTCCCTGGCAAGAATATTTGTAAATCCATGCTGTTCATTACAACAGCTAGATGAAAATGTGATCTAGAACTATTGCCACATAAACCAAAACCAGCTTCGGACATAACGGTCATGTTTTTACATAAAATGTGAAAAGCTTTAGCAATTGTGTATTTATAGCTTAGAAGATATCCTTTAGGTCACAGGTATTTATGTACGCAAATGTAGAAATTACTAACACTTTAATTCAAATGTAACCTGTTATATCTTTGCCACTTTGTTAATCCTAAAAAGTTTAGAGACCATTAAATTTTAACTGTTATCAGAAGTAGTAAAATGGGGAAAATAGTTTGGCAAGCCACACACAGAAAGGAGTAAGAATCAACTAAAAGCTCTGTACATCTGATCTGAAAAAAGCTCAATTACACGCTAAAAATCTTTTGGGGCTCTATTCTCTATGCTTAAAATAAGTGACGTGATTTGAATGTGCTACTTTCAGACTATTAAAAGACTAAATAAGCCATACCTAACTTTTCATGTCTCTATTCTGTTTAATAGTTATATTGACAAAACCTTTCCTTTCATCTGGCAGGAACAGGCATGAAATGCCTTACTCTCCGTAACACAGCACCCTGGTACTGTGTGCTTGTAAAAGGTAAACTGCCCTTGTAAAGGAAAACTGGACACATGCAAACAGAATCAAAATGAGTAATTCATGCCTCCTCTCTGAAGCACTTAATACCGTAAATCAGGACGCTGTCTGGGTCTGTATGTCATAAAACAAATGTCCAGACTGAGACTGAAGAGGCTAATCTGCACCCTCTAGTGACCCAAATGAGTTGAAACATTGGCAGCTACAAATTACTAAATGAATTGGAAGGCTTCTCCTCTAGTCAAGACGTTTATTGCTCTATTGCTGTTTTAGGGCAAATAATCCAAAATTTCAATGAAATTGAGAAAACTGGACTGTGTCAGGATGTACAGAACCCTCCACAGACCAGAGGTGTTGACTTCCAGCTGCCAGCCCAGCCCTGAGCAGCTGTATAAGGTGGAAAGCAGGCCCGTAAGGCCCATGCTGTTTGCTCTGTCCTTCCCGCCACCCGTTCTCGAACTCTGCGCTCCTGGAGCCCAGACTGGGGGGGCCTGTGCCCCCTGCACTCGGGTTCCCCTCCACAGGAGGGCTGTGCCGCTCCCAGCTTCCTGCAGCCATGCGGCAGGGTTGTAAGGATTAGCCTGGGGGAGCCCTGAGAGCATGTTCCAAAAATAAAGGCAGCTATAGTAATCTGCTGTGGCAAGCATGCGTGTGTATGATACGCATTTACTGCAAGCCTAGTGATTTAATAGGATTAAATTCTGATCAGCAGAGAGAAGACTGATCATAGTAATGAGAAGATGGGTAGAGTACATCTGGCTCAATGGCAGACTGGCTTGAGGAAGAAAGCGACACAGCTCAGTGTACTTTATGAAGGAATCATATTGGACCTCGGGCTTATGCACTATACTAAGTGAGTCATACTGTAAGAAAATTGGATAGGCTAGCATCCCCTTTTTAGGTAAGCATCTAATGCTTTGCTGTGATACTTTATTCCTTTCTCAGTACTAGGCATGAAATGAAGTGTTCAAAATAATATGGTCATAAAAGCAGATTTACAAACAGAGAGAATAATTCCCAGCCCAGTAGCAAATGTCATACCATGTAATGCAGCATTTGGTAAAGATTATCGTGAAGCAATTTTCATGGCTGCATTCAGAACGTATGCTGTCAGTAGTCCTGTTTTCAGTAGCAGTGAACCTGACAGGGAAATCATCTGAGAAAGAATAGACTCCTAATGTTGTCAAACTGCAAGGCAACTCTCCAAAAGGGACAGCTTGTAGCATACAGATGAAGTAAAAAAAACTATAGGGGGTTAGACTCCAGTAAAGTATAGTATAGGTGCTCACTACTTAGAGGTAAAGCAAGTGGAGAAAGAAAGTTCAAGCAGAGGGCTTCAGGGAATTACTGGGGAAAATAATTAAAAATTTGGAGGAATGCTAACGTGCTGACCTAAGAAAAAGAGAAAATTCAAAGATTAGGATAAAAAAAATAGGTCAAGGGAGTAGAAAAGGCAATGAAACCTGGTAACTGCAAATGTGCTTTCCCACTCTCCTGGCAGCCTTGCACTTGATACAGAGAGATTGGCAGAAAGCATGCAGCGCAACTAGCATATCCAAGTGCAACTAGCAAACACTTTTAATGAAAAACAGTAATTGGAAAATGTCCTCTTCGAAACTACTTTTGCAAGAGGTTTTGGGTTTTGGTTTTGGGTTTTTTTGTTTTGTTTTGTGGTTTTTTTCCCTGTGTTATTTTGTGTTTCTATAACTTAATTGTATTTTTTTTGTTGGCTTGTTGTTGTTGGGTTTTGATTCAATGTGGCCATTCTGGTATCTTTGCATTGCTCCCCTGTGTTATTTTGTGTTTCTATAAGTTAATTGTATTCTTTTTGTTGGCTTCTTGTTGTTGGGTTTTGATTCGATGTGGCCATTCTGGTATCTTTGCATTGCTGCATTTCAGTTTTGATTTGCTGCTTTGACAGCGTAATAGGACTTTACTTAAACATGAAACTTTATCATACAAAGAATGTGCAATTTTTAAACTTAAGGAAAAATCTCATCAAGAAATCCATGCATAACTTCAGGAAGTGTGAAAAGTCATTTATTTAACAAAAGGAAAATTAAGATGTTCTTCAAAAGTTGCAACCTTCTTTTCATGCCACTGTACTTTATTTTTACCATGTTTAATAATAAGTATCTACATATGGTCCACCTTTTTTTAGTTCAAGTCTTGAAGCAGAAGCAGTAAGTAACTGCTGATGTTCATTATCTGATTAAAGAAATTGAGGCATGTAACAGTACAGAGGTTAAAAGATAGGGAGGATTAAAGGATGAGTGTAGCTAATTAAGGAACCAGCCCTGCAAGCAATTACATACATGGTTAAGTTTAAGTACTTTGGCATTAATGGCACTACTCGCATGCTTAAGTTAAGCACATGTGTTTGTGAACTGGAGCCTGAAGACCACATCCTGTGAGATGCTGAGAACATGCTATACATTGAAGGCAAGAGGATTGCCCTGATTCCAGTGGGAGCTGAGGACATTGTGCGCTTTCCAGTACCAGGCTTCAGGTCAGCGCAGCACAAGTGAATTGCGAAGAGGTTTTTGACAGGGGTTTCACAATAAGGCTTCCTAGGTAAATAATGGGCAGCATTTCTTTTCAGAAATATTCAGAAGCAAGCCTTTGTTAATGAGCATCTATTTTTAGTAAGCTTCACAAGATCCATACTGAAATTAAGGTGGTTTTTTATGCTATCAGACAGCAAGATAGGACAAAAAAAGATATGACCTGAAAGGAATCCATTCCACTGGGTAGGCTGATACAAGGTACGGTGCCTGCAAGAAGTGCCTTGCGACAAGGTGCAGTTTTACTTCCCAAGCTACATTTGATGCAGCAGAGTAAAGTGAGCTACCGCATTCACACACTTAGGCTCATGCCAAGGTCACAGTACAGCCCTATACAACCAAAATCTCGTACCCAAAGGACATACTGCAAGTGAGTCATTCTATGTATACATTTGATCCAGACATTATTGCTTAAGTTAGTGAATTCATACATCTCTGGGAGCTGTTAAAATCTTAGAAACACTAACAACTGCTTTTCAAATAAAAGTGCGCTGAATCTACTCCATTTATATGTTAAAATTTGCGACATGCTCTCTATTATCCCTCTTCCCCTGATAAAGTAAATTTAATTTGATTTCATTAAAGTTAGTACCTCTTGTCTCTCCTGTAGTGATGATCTATTTTGAGTCAGTAAAAGCAAAGAATCATTGATCCAGTTGGATTTCTTTATTTTGCCAGTTTAACTTTTAAAAACCCGACTATCTGTAACTTAAGCAAAAGGATCAAATGTAATTTGGTCACATCTTCTAACAGTCATAACTGCCCATGCTAGCTGGGAAAATATTTCTTACACCCTGTTTGGTTTCCTGTTTCCTAGGAAGAAGGAAAGGCTGTGGATATCTTTTCTTGTTTGGTTGGTTGGTTTTTTCCTGGTCTGCCAAAAGGAAAGGGCTTATTTGGCATCATGCTCTACATTGTTTATGGTCTTTCTGTATCGTTTCCAGAGAAAGAAATAGTTGTTGACACTGATTTAGAAATTAGGATTAAACTGTCAGCATCATAACCGCCAACCAGTTGAGCAGACAGTAAAATGATGAAAAGTGAGAAGACAAGTCTTATCTTACACAGAGTCCCAGTGTCCTATAGTTTCCTCAGCTGGAATCCATTAAAATGATTGAGGGGTTTTTTGTGTGTGTGTTTGTGCTTTGGTTTGTTTTTTTCCAATTCAAAGGAGCTGACTTTTTTAAACTGGGCACCGTAAAAACTTCAGTACTGTTGTTTTCTCAGCTGTTGTCTTCACCAGTGAGGCTTGGGTTATCAGAGAAAATGTCCTTTGACACTGAAACTCCTGGTTACTGTTGACTTGACCGTCTGAGGTGGCCTCTGGAGAGACAGTAGGAGTTACAGGGATGGTCCCTTCTCTTGTACTGGTTGTTCTTCCACTTTGGGGTGCAAATTCTGGAGCAGACCAACTGGGATAGTTTAGATGCCAGCAGCCATATGTGGCTGCTTGGCGTTAAATTCCTACTCACTACAGAGGTCTATGATTTCACACAGACACCATTCTCCTCACATTCAGTAAGCTTTCCATACCCGGGCATGAGTAAAGAGCCTCAGTCAAAGAACTCCTTCTCCCAGAAGAAGTTCTGCCTTCCTCCTCAGCTCTCACATTAGCAAGGTAAATCTGGAAATTATTTCTTTTCTGCCATTTTAGAGAGTGTCCATTAGCGAGTCCCAGATTCTCCCCATCATGTTCTTTTGCCCCACTTACACACTCCCATGCATATTTTGAAAAAAAAAAAAAAAGAAGTTTTTCTTAAAAAGTAGAATTCCTTAATAATATTTTCATCCGTATCTTCTGTGCAGTGATAAGCCTTATGTTGCTAGTGAGGATGCCCATGTCAGCATGAGAAGGGCCAGACTGCATCCTTCTTTTCTTTGGTCATCTTGTCACACTTCTTTCTTCTCCTCCTAACATCACAGCAACGCACCACTTTTCCGCAATTTGGAGTTAGGTTTGAAAGATTATTGCCACAACTCTAGTGCCCCTGAAAACAGGAAAGGATAGTTTTCATAGTACATCCAAAGGGTTGGCAGCTTACCTATCATTCTGTATATCAGTATCTGTACATCTCTCCCATACCATTTACCCTTAGTCTCTGAAAGCCTCTACCTGGCACGCAGGCTTCTTGAAAAGGTCAACAGTAGCATCTCAAAACTGGTTCTTGTGCACCTGAGAGGCTACTGCCAGTGCCTTTATCTTTGTTGTTCACTTAATTTAGACACCTTGGAGTGGGTGTATCCCAGAATCTGTGAGCATCTGTGCAGTGATGTGTGCCAGGCTCACCTGGATCGGACTCTACCAGAGTGAGCTGCCAGTAGCAGCTTTGGGCTGGGGAGCGCAGAGGAGAATTTGGCCTTTGCTCTGTCCTGGTGCCACCCCTCAGAATTTCCAATGACAGTATCTTCTAAAGGCCCTAATTCTTCTTAAACCTTGTGTAATTCAACATCAAAGTTCATATCCAGCTGTGCTCACTATTGCTTTTTTCCCTCCTCAGATCCAAATCTGTCGCTAACTGCATTTTCAACTTTTTCAAGTTCCTGTATCTTTTGAAGTGTCACTACGCCTGTGTTCCGCACAGCCTATTCCCCAACCTGCTTTGCACTGTTATCTAGGACTGAGAGATCCTTTGTCCCAAATCCTCAAAGGAGTATTTCAGTTCTTTCTTTATCCATTTCTGAGACAGCTCTGTCCCTTGGCCTGTGCACTTCTTAATTTACTCTTAACATTCAATGCATTTTCCTATGGGCACTTAAAATTCACTCAACTTTCCTCATTTCAATCAACATTCACACAGGGACACTTGCATGTGTCTTGAATTGTCATTTTATTAAAACTCTTTGCCCCTTTACCATTTCAATTACCATTTTGTATAATATCATTTGCATTTGCATGGTACCTTCACCCATAAAAGACAAAAGTTTCTATTCTCTCTTAACAGATAAGTAAAATGGAATCAGAGAGATTAGAAAGATATCTTTGCAGCTCAATACAACTATATGGTCTTCAATTCATGAGCTTAATTGCATTGAAGGAAAATACTGTAAGCACAATGGATTGACATGTAAATCAAAGTGATATAAATCACAGATCTGAATCATGGAACCTTAATTTGAATAACCGCTTTTAATCTTAGTTTGCATTTGCAGTTTTCACTGTTATTCTAAAAATGTTTGCTCTTACTGGTGTGCATAAACATTCAAAATTGTAACTGCACATAGCCTTTACTCCAGCTGGATATTTCTTACTATGTACCGTTCATATACGTGTTTATTTAAGCAGAAAATTTGACATGTATTTATTCAAATTCTATCGTAGAAACCTTAACTTGCATTAGAAAATAGTTCACTACATCTTTAATTTTATTAGATGATTTTTTTTAAATTTATATCAAGGTGAATGTACAATTACAGCGCAAAAGATGTAGAAATTGAGATTTAAAAAATATGCTGTTAGTAAACTCTTTTTTTCTTACATATCCAATAGCATCATTTATTAAAATATATATTTGCATTATATTAGTATTAACTAAACTTAGGGAATTGGAAGCTTGTTTTTTGTCACTATAAACCAGATACTAGGACTCCAAATGTGCAGTAGAGGTGTAATGAGATTTTCAAAACTGCACTGGCAATCAGGTGCCTGCTTCCAAAGAAATCAATGGATACAAGGTGACCTGTAGGTAGTCTTGAAAATCCCCAGAGGCATCTGTTTGCAAGTATTCTCAAAAACCTGTGCTGGGGACCATCAAATTTCTGAAATTAGTTGAGTTCATCCTCACTTGCTGTGTCTATTCATGGATTTTGAAATACCAAAAGAGGCTGTTCTTTTCAACTCAAAATTGATCTCATTACTACAAGTTACTTATTTGGAAAAGAAGTACGTATTCTCTCTATTCCTGCTCAACAAAGAACTGCAGCACAAAATCAAAAGCTTTTCTTCAGTCCTGAAAATGCCTACACCTACAAAAGTAAACACAACCCATCATCTGCTCTGTTACAAAGACAGATCTAGAAAATATATTTAGTCAGTAGCACGTTATATGTGTTGTTAATAAAATGGTTCAGATAACGTAAAAATCCAAAAATATCTCACTGATTCTGCATATAATTTAAAAAGCAACATTTGTAGGGTACTTATTAAACATCATTTTGTTGAGCAGTAAATTATACTATGTGTAAGTCTTAGTACATGCTTGCTCCACACATAATTTGACATTAAAATGAAAAATACTCTTTCAAAATATTTTGTATGACTTCTTTGAAAAACTATTTTTGTAATCAATTCTTCCCTCAAGCTAGCACTGGACCTCAGGAGAAACTTTTCAGACTTTCTCAGCCCTGATCCCTGGTTTCTGTACACAGTTACCAAAACCCTCTCCAAGTCCTTGACAGCAGCACTCTCGCTGTTTGACTCCTCAACCCTTTTCCATGCGGGTAGCTTTGCTATTGCTTATCCTCTAAGTGTTTCATTAGAAAATGATGAGCAAGTTTTCCAGATTCCTGGATCTGATCTTTGCCCAACTAAAACAACCCAAAAAATATCACCACCACCCCCCCCAAAAAAACCAACCAAACAAACAAACAAACAAAAACACTAGAGTCATTTTCTGTGGGGTCTGCATGCAGACAGACTGTAGCAACAGATGCAAGAAGAGCCAGAAATGGGAAAGCTATGCCTGGGGCAGAAGGGACGGGGCTAGCCTGGACATGAGGGGTAGACAGGCCTACGGTATCCCGAAGTCAGACCACTTCAGGCCTCTGTGGCTGCTGACCTGGGGGGACAGGTCATCTCAGTGGGGCAAAACTCAGGTGCTCCTCTGACAGGCCATTCACTAAGCAGGCCATCCCTGTTGCTGGCTGGTCCTTTCTTTGTTCTCCAGTATTTGGGCAATAGTTGTGTAAAGCTTGACTCTTAAGCACACACCTTGGTAAGGCCAAATGGCAGTTCTGCCGAGGTCTCACGAGCAAGACAGCTATGCCATAATTAATGCTTTATTTGGGCAGAACAAGCTGTCCGACTGCTTTGTTTGCCCCACACCTCTCTACCTCACGGCTGGGGCAGGCG
>NW_009609356.1:0-256 GCF_000690535.1 Cariama cristata
AGCGAGCTCAGCCCGCTCTGCCCGGACCCCTTTGCTGCTCGGTCAGAGTGCGTTCGCGGTTTGATCTCCCCAGTGCAAAACCCACGCGTGCTCAGCCGCCTGTGAGGGGGCAAATCGCGAGCCCCTCACCCCTCAGACCCCCCCCTCCGCAGCCCCCAAGCGCGGTCCTTCCCCACACTGGGGGTGTTTCGGGGCACAGGCTCTCAGCTTCATCCCACTTCCAGTGGCTGGCCTGCGCACCGCCCGTGGGGCAGCA
>NW_009609356.1:507-2148 GCF_000690535.1 Cariama cristata
TTTCCTTGCCTTTCCTTCCCTTCCCTTCCCTTCCCTTCCCTTCCCTTCCCTTCCCTTCCCTTCCCTTCCCTTCCCTTCCCTTCCCTTCCCTTTCCCTTTCCTTTCCCTTTCCTTTCCCTTTCTTTTTCGTAAAACCCACGCCAATTCCGAAGGACAGCTTGGGCTTTTGCTGAAGAACTGCAGTGCCTGAAGTGCAACACATTTGGGAAGCAGAAGTAACCAACCCGATCAGATTTTTTTCCCCCCTTCTTCGCAGAGAGCTTATTTGCGATGGGGAGGGGGAGATGGGAGCAGGGAGAGGATCCGGGATGCCTTAGGGAAGCGTGGCCCCCGTAAACCGGGGCAGACGGGGTGGCCTTCATGCGTCTCAAGGGCCCATCAACCTGCTGCCATGCAAAAGACAGTGAAAACGGGTTTAAAGCGTGAGTTTTCCGGAGCCTGGCTCTGCCCAAGGGGCTGAGCCCCTGCTCCCGCCGGGGGAGTGGGGGTGTGCAGCGGCGGGTCCCATCGCCCTCCCTGCTTCAGATCGCCCCCAGCCCCCGGGGGAGCACCCGGTTTCCTTAGGGGTCCGGGCTTGGGGTCCACTCTTCCCAAAACATAGGTGGGGGCTGAATCTCGTGGTCGTCTTATAGGGCGAAGAGCTACAGCGGGGGAAACCCTCAAATATAAAGGTGTTTCAAAGTTTTCCCTAGGGAACCATCCTGCCACAGTGGTGTCGAGGGAAGGAAGCTAATCTGGTAAAGTAATTCGTATTTCCTATGGGGCTAGCTAGAAAAATGGTAAGAAAGGTGTATCCACGCACCAAACGAGAAAGGAGCAGCCCGTGGGATGTGTTCCACATGCTTTGATAATTTTTTTTTTATTTATTTTTTTTTTTTGCTACTGGTTGGCAGCAAGACTAAAAGCATTCAAAACGAGTTTTGCGGACTGGAAATGAAAAACTCTTACAGGTTGCCCGTACCCATAGTAGGAGGCATGTACTGGCGCATCGATGTAGTCTTTCCGGATTTGAGCAGTTTTTTTGAAAGTGGCTTTTAATGGGAAATTACGGGTGGGAAGAACGTGTCTGTATGCAGACATGCCATAAATATGTGCGTGCTCGTGTATATATATGTATATACAGATGGGATCAGATGTGGTATATGGCACACGAGGGAATCTAAACGGGGAGCGCATATTATGTCTTAGAAGTCGACGAACGCGACTAAAGCACAGAGCCATATTTATTTCGACGTATTCAGGCTCCGCATACCTAAACCCTTAGCGGCCGGCGGGAAACCTTGATTTTTGATTTTTCGGAGCCTCTCCGAGAGCAGCAGAGAGTACTAGGCTGCTCCGGCCAAGCTGCTGCCATGTATCGCGACTTTCCCCGGGTACCGCCCCAGAAGGACCTGTTTGATCTCATCGCCTACAAGTTTTACCTGCAATAGCGATTTCTTTCCCTGGGCGCGTTTTCCAACAGTTTTAAGTTGGAGGGGGCAAAATGTTCTTGACCTCGAGGGATGATGATGGTGAGGATGATGTCATCCCTGAATGAACCAGCGAATTAGCCGCGGGATGCAGAGCCGTGCCCCCGGGAGGGAAGGCGCAGGGCGGTGCCGGTGCCCCCCGGCCGCTCGGGAGGTCGCTGTCCCGGTGGCT
>NW_009609357.1:0-9031 GCF_000690535.1 Cariama cristata
CTTCTCAAATCTGATGGATAGTGGCTTAGTCACTCCATCCACCAGTACCCTCGGGACTCGCGGGTGCATGTCATCAGGTCCCACAGACTTGTGCACCTTCAGGTTCCTTAGATGGTCTCAAACCTGATCTTCTCCTACAGTGGGCGGTTCTTCATTCTCCCAGTCTCTGCCTTTGTCTTCTGCGACTTGGGCAGTGTGACTGGAGCACTTGTCAGTGAAGACAGAGGCGAAAAAGTTGTTGAGTACCTCAGCCTTCTCCATGTCCCCGGTAACCAGGTCTCCTATTTCCTTCTGGAGAGAGTCCACATTTTCCCTAGTCTTCTTTTTGTCACCGATGTACCTATAGAAAATTTTCTTGTTGCCCTTTGATGTCCCTGGCCAGATTTAATTCTACCAGGGCTTTAGGTCTCCGAGCCTGATCCCTGGCTGCTCAGAAAATTTCTCTGTATTCCTCACAATTTCTCTGTATTCCTCTGAATCACTGAAAAAACTGTTGAAATTTGAAAGCCTTTGAGATCACAACTGAGAGAGTCCAAATCGCTTGATGGTGACATACTTTCTGGATACAATGTTTTCCCACTATGTTATCCTTCTGACTTGTTTTTCCTTTGTGTCTAATTAGGCATATATATGTGACTATTGCAGTGCTACTGACAGAGTGTTTGCTGTGTCCTACGTGAAAGTCTTCTGAAAGTCTCTTGACCTCTGAAAACATAACTTTGATTAGTTTTATTAAACTTCCTGATTCCAAAATATTTATTTCTTCTAAATGTTTTGCAGCTTTTACAAATCTGAGATGCACTTGAGGTAGGCTAAAATATGATTCATAGGCATTTCTGTATTCTTTGCTGAGATAGCTTTGAAATAACACTGTGGGCTACTGGTTACATACAGCTTTTTGACCACTAAAGCCAACATTTTATTGCCTGCTGTCAAGGTTTAAGAGTGTGAGATTCTTGAGACAGATCTTTCACGGCTCTATTTGTTTATAAAATATGTTGCACAACACAGCCCAATCTCTCATTTGACCTATAGGTATTATAGCTGTATAAACAGAAGAGGAAAAATAATTGCCCTATGTAATCAAAACTATGAATTGATGTAGCTTTTAAAATAAGTCTATGGGAAGGAAAGGTTTCATTCTTGGCGTCCATATCAGTCTTTCCCTTCTGTACTCCATGCTACATACACAGTAGTAGTATACTGTTTAAACTGTAACATACACAAGAAAATATTTTATTGTTAAAATAACTAAGAAAAGCTAATAATTACTACTGGTTTTAGAGCCACTGCCACATGATTATTCTTATAACATATTATATATTACTTGTTTCAATGAAACAGACATTGATAGAAACCAGGCTGGGATTTTAGTGGTACTCAGGCATATTCATGCAAGCCAGGATCAGAAATATCCCGATACCTCTTTTGCAGAAATAGAAAACTGAAACTTAATGCTCACTCACAGTTTTAAAATTATTCATGTAAAAATTATGCCATTATAAGAAAACATTACACAATATTTGAGTGAAGCTGTTACATTGCAAAATGACATGTGGAAATTCTGAAGAAAAATATTTCTGATTTGTACTTTAAATAAATTTTTGAACAAGCTAAACTTGATAAAGATTCCAAGTTTTAAAAAGCTCTTAGGACTGTATCAGTGAAACTGCAATCATCCATGGTGAACTTGAGTTTGGTATCCAGTGTTGAGTGGGAAAGGAGTGCTTACACAGGCCATTGTTTAGTTTTGCTTATAGCTGCAGGATTCTTACTAGGAGAAAAATCCTTTATCAGTAAACAGTTTACTTGCAGTGTTTCTTCACTTTAGTTTTCTGCATTGTTAGTAAGTAGTAGATAATAAATGTGATTTATGAAAGACTAAAACAACAAGTCCATAGCAGAATGGTGTAGGTAATATTATGGCAGATAGCCATCATGTTAAGGATGTGGAATTGTCACAAGTATTCTTCCTTAAGCAAAAGTGAAATATGATTTCTCATTACAGGATTAACCTGGTACAGATACTTTGCACATAAGTATTAAAAGGAAACAATGATAGCTGGAAATCCAGTACACTAGTAGCTGGTGAAAATTCAGCAAGCTCAATGATTCATCATGGAAAAAAAATAAGAACATTCCTGTATTTTTCAGATGATGGATTGAATGGTTTAATAAATTCCTGTGTTTCATACAGTACATGCCTAACAGAAAGACAAATTGTAGCAGGTCCATATAGGAAGCAGGCAGAAGAGAGAAAAAATGTGTAGATACAGATACTGCAGTCTTCATTAAAAACTGAGAACAGAATCATTCTTGAAGCAAAATCTATACCCTGCTGAAGGCAAAGACAGATACTCCATTACCTTTAATGTGGCCAGTATCGCATCTCCTGCATTTGGAGGCATTCATGGATAGTTGTTTCACATTCTTTGGGCATAATATCATCCTTGACTAGGTACACTGAGCAGACTAGTGTGCAGCTCCGTTACAGATTTTACAGGACATCCGATGGTTATTTCCTACAGATTATGTTATCTGGGAAAGGTTGGAGCCAGCATGAAGTATAACCTCCTCCCTTCCTCCTCAATTTATGGTTATTAATGCCATAAATAACCTTTCAAACTTCTTTAAAAATAGGTTCTAGGCACCAGTCATTCTTAAAAGCTTTCTCAGTATTATGTCCCCAAACTAAAATCCCGGTTCAGTGGTAATTACTATTTAGAATCAATTCTGTGTTTTGCAAGCAATACTGACAACCTGCTAAGAGTGCTTTTAATTTTCTCCTCTGGAGGAAATACACTGTGTAAATTCACCTCACAGAATGACCTCTGAATAAGCTGTGCCTTCATGACCGCAGCAAAGCAAAGCTGCATGTTTATATCCGATCCAGGTATGTGGTGGTGCATTTCCCCTCCCCCAACCTTTTCCTGGGCCTCGTTACGAGTTCAGAAATCCATGCCTTAGCCTTTGTGTAATGAGTTGGGTGATTAAGCGCCTCTTAATTGCACCAGAAACTCTCTCACAGCTAAGGATAGAAAAATACTGATTGTACCAGCAACATCTGTCGCCTGGTCAAGGATCCAAAATTGATGAAAAAGGCCTCGGTACATCTCTTACCTGAATAGAAACGACAAAGCAGGCCTTGGAGGCCTGAGCAAAGTAGGCCTCAGTACATCCCTTATCTGAATCATAGCTCCAGTAGAAGAAGGTGTCAGTGCTCACCCACTTGAATTGTGGTCGGAACGGAAATTCACGATGACTAAAGTCAATCATCTTGCAGACTTAGAAACACCGGTCCTAAGTGAGACCTTTTGAGCTCTCCTGGACCACAGCAGGCTGTGACCAGCATCTCCCTCTAAGTAGGACACCTCTCAGAGCTCGTGAACTCTCAAGTTTGTGAAGTTCAGAGGATCGTTGCTGAAATCAGACAACGAAGCATGGGCTGAAAATCCTTCACTCCTCAAGACTCAACCCTCGCCCATTGAGAGATGCCAAGGCATTAAAAGTGAGTATTTCACAGAACTCAAGGGAAATTTTTCTAATAGGTATACCTACCTTCATACACTTATTCCTTTATATATTTGTACTTTTATACAGCTATTTCTTTATACATATATTTCCTTATATATTTATTGCTTTATATACATATATCTTTGTACATTTATTTCTTTACATATGTGTCTTTATACTTGTACTCCTTTATACATACATATTTCTCCTAGTGTTTGTGTGTACGCATATGTGAATTGATTCAAATACCCTATAACAATTTAAGTCATTGCTATGATCATAGTACTTCATAGATATTAAATTAGTTAGTGATTAAGTGCTGTTAAATTAAAAGTGCTGCTAAATCTTACTGCTAACTACCTCACTACTGGTATCTATTAGACATAAACTGTTGACCAGGTCTGGGACTAGGAGTGGGTCCAGCCACACTTAGACTCCTCTCCGAGAAGGAGTTTAGAAAGCAAGGGGATCTACTCCAAACCTCATGACTCAACAGGAGGGTCTGCCTTACCCTTTTACCCCCAGTCTCTGTGTAAACCACTCTAGCTCGATTTTAACCTTTTTTTTTCTTCTTTCCTGTGTACTTTGCTTTCATGTAGTAAGTAATAGGGTGAACCTTGCCATCAAACTTTGTTAATTCACCTTTCTATCAAGTCATATTAAAATCACTTCTGATAATACCTTTGATGGTCATCCTTTGAGTGACCTTAAAACCATTCTTTCGTGACAAGTTAACAACAGGGTAGATGGGGAAATATGCAGATCCCTTCACTGTAGACAGACTGTTTGGTACCCTGGGATTCATTCAAGAAATGGAAGTGATGCATCTATCACCCATAGTCCTTGTAAAACCAGCATCCAGAAATTTTCTTTCCCCACACGATGGCTTCTGCAGTCAGGGCTCTAATGGCATGGGAGTCCAGAAACATTTTAGGAAAGGAAGAAAACTGATTGTGGACCACATCCATCTGTTGATGGTATTTCAGCATCCTAGGAACTCTGCATGGATTATCAAAGTTTTAAAAAGGGAGCCTAATCTGATGTCCATCAGCATGTGCGACTGACACAGGCTTTCTAAGTACTTAGATGTGGAGATCTCACTTGCGAAGCTTCATCCTGTTCCCTGAAGACAGTGTACATAGCAGCCAGAGAGATTATGCAGAAGGTCATGCAGGAGGTCTGGAACAGCTGTGCTAGAGATAGGACATAACAGCAGAACATTTGTCACCTAACTTAATCCCCAAGCAATTTTTCTCTAACCAAAATTGTTTGGTTCCTTATCTAGTAATTTCCCTGAGTAGTAGAACATAATTAAAACTTTTTTCTTTTTTTTAACATTAGGAAAACAATACCAGCAGAACTTTGCATATTTAATTTTTTCTTTTTTTATTAGGGCAAGTAACAAAACATTAAAAAAATCAGACAGTAGTTATCTTCAGATGAAAGGCATAACTCACTTGGATATTGGCTGTGTCTTAAACAGAGTATTCTTTCTTTCACCCGAAAAAATAATATTAACCCTTTTAATCTTATTTAATCTAAAACCATTGACAGCCTTCTTAGTTCTAGCACTGGTGTCACCTTATAGTTTAATATATGATGCATTAGTTTTTGTACCACAAATATTTCTGCTTAAAAGATGTAGAAGTGCTTTTTTTTTTCCAAACAGACAATAATGTTGAGTGCTTCTCACAACAGCATGCAAGGCTTGTATGTCACATCTGATGAACGGTGTTGTTAATCCTTAATTGTGTATTTATAGTTTAGTTTACGGTTAAATGGGAAGAAAATAATTTAAAAGTACTTACGGGAATGACAATAGCTTTCTTCAGGGATTGAAAGTTGCCAAGATTAATGCCTCTTACAGAAATGGATTGTAGGAAAAAAAATGCTACCAGATCAAGGTTTCGTCTATATATATCAAGTTGTTCTTGGTTTCGTTATTACTGAATAAGCTATTGCCATCCTCATTGTGTGGCCAGTCTCATTCTGGAAGAAAAGTGATTTGTTCCTGTTTAGTTTAAATAATTTTGGAAATTCATTTCACTTGCTCTAAATATGAACATGAACAACAAAGTCATTCAGTTATCGATATTTAGATTAAATCAGGGTGTTCTATTAAATTATCTTTCAAATACAGAAATATATATTGACTGTAGATTCCCTTTTTTCTGCAAGTACACTGAATATCGAGTGCTAGCTTCCACATTGTCAGAGAATGATTACAGATATGAGTACTAGAATAACTAGTGATGTAACTCCTTAGAGAGCATACAGTATTGTGCCACTAATAAACAGAGAAATCCAGACTGTTACAGTCTGTCCTTTTTTCAGTGCCTTGTTTTCTGTTAGGTTCGTGCCATCTGCAGTGATTCTTAGGTCTTTTCCAAGTCTATTGTGTTTGGTTTAGAGCTTAGTAACATGAAAGGATATTTCATTTTTTTATTCCTGTATATATCAGTTTGTGGTTCTCCATCCCTAATTTAAGGATAGAACTGTCCAATTAGGACTGGAGGTACACATTTCATAAGTATAGCAATATGGTTATTAGATTTAAGAAGCGTGGAATGAAATGTATATAACCTGTGGCATTCACATTTTTCCAATGTTGTTGCTTTCATAACATATTGCAGGAAAACAGCAAATAAATTGAATGAAATGAAAAAGAACTTCAGCTCCCTGTCTCTTGTACTGGCTTTAGAAATCACTACAAAGCTGATATTCCTTCATCTATGTGCCTTTTGCAGGTCATGCCTTGTGTCTTAGCACATTACATGCTTTAAGACTCCCATTTGAAATTGATTTATCTCTTTATTTTCAGTTTTTCAGATGTTGTCCTGAGTCAGAGTTTCTGAGTCTCTAACTGAATGATAGTAAAATTATCATTTGAAGTGGGGTAACACATCACAGGGCTTAAGATCAAAGCTGCTGTGTTGGGTGTAAACCACAATTGCATTCCTTCTTTTAAAATGTGTTTTCAGTGGTTCTAGAGGCTGTGCCACAGATGAGAGGAGCTAACAGTGAGCACCAAGAAAGCAAGCAGTAATTTTACCTTTCTGGCATTGTCGGCCATTTGTGACATGTCCAAGAAGTGGGTTTAGGTTTTCATCAACTGGCTGTATTCTAAACTCTTTTTAGAATTTAGAGTTTTGATTTGATAGAAAACAAAAATGTTTTTTAATATACCAATTACTAACTCTATTCTAATTCTTACAAATACAAATTCTTAATGGAAAATGCCTTTAGTAGGCGGCATACAGGTAGTTTACCAAGCTGCAGCTACTCAACACCCTCTTTAGTAGTTGGACTTAAAGGTGTCCAGTTACAACGAAGTAAAAACTACTTGTGTGTTGTCTCCACTAGGATTTTACATTCAAGTTAACCACCCTGGTACATAAACAAACATTTCTTCAGCAATAACCCAAGCCCAGAGGATGTCTTTTTTATACCCACATACTTTGTACTCACTCAAGTTTTTCGACAGAATTGTGACTCCTTCTCAATAACGTGCAGCATGTTTAGCAAGTAAATAGTGTGCAGAGGAGTTAAAGATCACTATCTGATAAAGCTTCTGGGACTGGCTTAGTAGGTGCCGTTGGACAAGTTATTTCCCATTTTTTTCTTTTATTCTTTTTTTTTTCTTTTTTTCTTTTTTTTTTTTTCTTTTTTTGTATGCCTCAGATGCTTTATCTTTCTGCTGGGACTTAACAATACCGTCTTCTGTTGTACCATGCTTTCAGAGCAGCTCCTAAGTAGCACTATAAAAAAAGAAAGCTATTATTACTTCCTAGAGGAGGCACAGACTTTGAAGCTTAAGTTCAAAGCCTCTGTATTGAGGTGAAAAATCACTTTCTGTGCATTGCTTTCCCTCTCTCTTCTGAAAAGGCAGTTCCAGGGGAGACGAGATATAGAGCAAATAAAAAGGCCAAGGCACATATTTTCTTGACCAGCAATATGTACTAAAATGGATTCAACCTGCCTCCTAATTAAGTGATTTTATGAACAACCAGCAAAGCATTACAATTAAGCATTACAAGCAAGCTTGTAGTTCAGCCAAATGTTTTGGTACTTGAGGTAAGCATATTATAAATAGTTTCAACAATCAGTAGTAAAAAGAAGTTACCATCCAAGTCCTAGAAAAACAAAGCAGAACAATGGAAGGGAAATAGGGAATAATTCGTCAGAAGCTTTAAAGAAGGAGGTGGAGTCTTGCTCTTCATGCTGAGAATTTTTTCGTTAATTACTTACACTATCGTACTGTAGACATACTTGGAGCTGTGTCAGGACATTTCCATCTTTATCTGCTCAAACATAGTATTAAATTCTTATGACTCATCTGCTGTATATGGTTGGTTTTTTTTCTTATACCAAATTTGTTGAGATTGTCTAGCCTGAAGAAAACAGGATGTTGGACAGATTTGGACAGATTTTACAAGACATTGCAACTCCCTAAAATAAATGCAGTAAATCATTATGTGTTAAAATCAGGAATTGCTGAGTGGCAGTAGTTCCATTTATCAACAAGATCTCTCCTGAACAAATTGTTCCCCTTTCCTCTGCTACAGTCCTCAGGAGAACAAATTATATAATTATAATATTTTGTTCTTATGTTTGTTGGTGTTCCCTTAAATTGATACTGATGGCTTTCCTTTCAAGAACAATGTAAGGAAAGAACTGCTTCTGCTGACAAATGAGAGGTGGGAATTAAGGGTCAGTGCTGCAGTAACAATAACAACAGTGAAAGTTTTTAAGGTGGAAACAAATAGCTACATTTTGGTCACACAGCTGAAACTACACATTCAAAATCACAGTGTCTACCTCCACCTCTGCACAGATGCCATATGTTAGTGTCCATTCTCTACTCTTCATACCTGAAAATAAATTCAAAGATAATGTTATATTAAAACACTGCATGTTTTTTCTTTCTTGTATTTTTTTATTTACTCCCACATGGGCTTGGAGTGCCTCAAAATCACACTTTTGCTTCTCTGTTAATAGGAGTTTTTTTATCTCTGGTCATTAAGAGCAAATCAAATGTTGCCTTAGTTTATTTCATATTTCAGGCACACCTAGAAGGTGAAATTCCCCCCTTATGAAGATGGCCTGGGAATATCTTAGGCACTGAAAGCTTAGGAAGGCACTTTTTGTAAGAGCAGTTCTATCAGCTCTCTGCTATCTGTTTGACAAATCTCTTGTATAAGGACATTCTCAAAAGGCTGGTTAAGATAGTTTAGAGCTGTTTTGTGCCACTGGACACAGCCTAAAGATTTCTGAGATTAGCTCCAAGTGGACTTCAACGTAAATATATTCAGTGCTCTTCGCCACCCCCCCAGTGTCTAAGTATGTTGATGAAGACTGAATGTATTTAAAAAAACAAAACAATATTTAGGAAAGCTAAAGCCCTGGTAGAATTAAATCTGGCCAGCAACATCAAGGGCAACAAGAAAAATTTCTATAGGTATATCAGTGATAAAAAGAAGACTAGGGACAATGTGGGCCCTCTCCAGAAGGAAACAGG
>NW_009609358.1:0-228 GCF_000690535.1 Cariama cristata
GAGACGCCGTCAGCACATTTTCCCTGCAAGGTGGTGGGGGGGTCAGCGGCCGCCTCCCCACACTGCCCGCGCTCTGCCGGCCCATGCCGAGCCCCCCCAGGCACCAGCGAGACAGAGAACCCACCCCAGGGTCTGCCACAGCCTGGACGAGCAGGCAGGACCGCTCTCAGCCACCCAGCCACACAGTGGTGGGAAGAAACCCGGCTGAGAGCTGGGGGGGGGACCAAA
>NW_009609358.1:614-956 GCF_000690535.1 Cariama cristata
ATGGGGCCCGGTCCCGCCACCCACAGCAGCCCGCCAGCCGCTCCCCACGCCCCGGGGCAGGCTCTGGACTTACCAGGTGGTTACACAGACTCGGTGAATGAGGCCAGAGGCAAAGAGAGCCAGCAAGAGGCAGGTGAGGACTGCAGGGGAAAAACAGGAGAGATAAAAGATGCAGTCACGCTGCCCCAACACGTCAGCCTCAGAGTGTCAGGGGCCAGGGCTGCAGCGATGCAGCAGAACAAAACGGGAAAAGCTCAGGGGGAACTACCAGGGTGGGCCCTTCCTCCAGGGCAGGGCTGGGACCCTTCAGTCTCACAGGCAGAGCACGCACAGGGCAGGGCC
>NW_009609359.1:0-12550 GCF_000690535.1 Cariama cristata
TTCCAGTCCGAATGATTCTATGATTCTATATATGTGTGTTCCGTGGTGTTTGGACCATTTAGTGGATTTCCAGCAAATGCAGAAAGAGACGAGACATGAATATTTTTGGTGCCTGAGAAATATTGTTTACTGAAGAATATATCTTGAGCTACCAAATAGCTTTTTTTTTCTTTTTAAGCAATGTCTTTCTTCCTTCACTGCCCTCAGATTTACTCAGATGGAGCTTTAGTTCCAGCTGCTTCTGTCCAGCGCTCTGAAAGCCTTGTCTGAAGCTAAAGGTTGAACAGGGGATGGGGCACCATGAGAGGAGACATCAAGGAAACAAGAGATTTGGCCAGCAGCATCAGTAGCCAAAAGAGACCGCAGTAGCTGAGCGGCTGGGAAAGCACTCGAGCAGAGGCACAGTGCTTTGGGCAGGTAGAGATGGACGGGGGCTGATGACCGGCAGCCTGGGACGAGGGTTTGGGTAGAGGCTGACCTGGGGTGGGGACATGGGGCACTAAGAGTAGAAAAAGGGTAGAAAAAGCTTTGGCAGTCGTCATGGGACATTTCCTCGCTGAGATAACTAACTCAAACCAGTGGGCTAATATGAGGGAAACAGTGTAAGCACAGGACTGCTGCGCTACGCCAGCAGCACAGCATCATCCTTCATGCTGTCGGAAATAGGGTGCAGCAACCATAAATACAGCAGTCTGCATGCTGCTGCCCAAACACCCCATGGGACAAGGGAGGAAAAATTTAGTTGCACAATGTATATTGATATGTTACCGTAGCTCATTTAAAAAGCAAGCAAACCATAAGGATACCAACACTCAGCAGAACGGTCTTCACTAGTTTCTCATGAACTCACATGCCCACAAAGGTTCATGTTTTCTCTAGAAACATCATCAGTAGTGGTGGCATCTGAAGGCCATAAGGTAGCATCAGTTATCTATCCAAAATCCAGTGTGACAAATCTTACTTATTTCTAGAACTAATAGGAACACCAGTGGGGTATGAAACACGGGAACTTAAATGCTGATATGAGACTTGTCACTCTTCTCAGAGAACGTTGTAACAACACCGCTAAAGAAATCAAAAGGAGAACTATTTTTGTCCTGAATTTAGCCCATGAAGTTTAGCCTATAAAGTTTTAAGAAATTTTAAAATTTTAAAAAGAAAGTTTTAAAAACTTATTTCCAGAAATACCACAGTGCTCTTAAGGTAGTAACTCCAGTAAGAAAAAGAGAGTAAGGTGATACAAGCAGCTCAGTATATGGATTTATCAGTGCTGTGTCATTTGGTTTTACTCCAACAACTGAATCACAGCAAAGGACAAACCTTCTGTTACAGGTGAAGTGTCACAAGCAAGTCTGGACCATTTCCCGCAGGTGAATCAAGTTCCTGTTTGCACTTGGAAGTCAAGGTTGTTCCTAAGAGTATGACTGAAATGAAAATGTCCAGATAACAAGAATGACAATCTTCATTTTCACTTCAGGCCTGTTCTTTCTCAACAAAAAAATAAAAAAGCCTGCACACAAACGATACATCACTTGCATTCAGTTTACCTCCACTAAAAAGGACAAGGTGTAACAGATTAAACAGAGAAACACCCAAGGGCTGCCTGGTATAAAATTAAATTTTAAATAAGGGAGAACAAACAAGTCACTTGAAAGCCTTGAACAATTTATATAAATAACCTGTGATGCTACCCAGAATCAGCTGAGCTGTAGGCATCATCTGCCCCAACCATGAGTCAGCTTGAGTCAGTTCAGTGTACTTTTATGGTACTATCATAGTCAGAAAATACAACTCTCAGCAGCATGGAAGAAATCTCTGAAATATGGAACAAGTATTTGGTGGGAAGGCATCCTCTACTATAAGCTGGCAATTAAATGACTGGAATAAATAAAATGCCAGCATACTTAACATTTCTGTCTCTTTATTTTTAGCCCAAACAGGGGACTGAAATCAAGGCATAAAAGGAAAGGCAAATCACGTGCTCTTAAGGCCAAACAATTTGAAACTCTTTGTGAACCGTTCCTTCTGCACAGCAATTCTCCAACTGTGCAGAAAAGCACTATGGCAATACGGATTCAGTAAACAGGGAATGCTTCCAGCTGTTTGCGTCCCTCCCACTCCCAGTATGCATAACATCCTGGCTGGGAGAAGTTATATTTGTGTTTAAACATGATAAGACTGATTTATATTAGAGGAATGTTTCTGATCAATCATTCATGCTGAATAGCCAGTGACTAAGTGGAAACGCTTCATAGAGAGCACTGCCGAATAAGAACTGAGTAAGAAGTTTATAAAACTTCAGGACGTGGCCAACAGTCTCTAATCTACTTAGTAGACAGCACGCAACTTCCTGTAACCACTTACACTGGGCACACACACATTTCTTCCAGTACTCAGAAGAGTCCCAGTATTCATAAATGTGGAGTATAAAAGGTAGGGAGAGTTCATCGCACTTAACTTTGCCAATGAAAAGTTAGCTGCCAAGTACAAACTGGTTATTACAGTCAATGGAGACAGATACGAGACTTTTCAGGCACTTATCTTCAGGCAGCATGAATCACTCTGTCCACGGATATGATATCAGCCTAGAAACTAATTAGCTGCCCCTCGCTGAGATAGATAGATCCCACCGACCTTTTGGTGCTGCCTGCTTGTAGGATGGATCATCGGCCAATGTTCTTTGTCAAACTGTCAATAGCTATGGGTCCAGTGGAGCTATGGAAACCAGCAGAGGCAAAGTTCTGCTCCTAGGTCTTTGCCAAGTTTACAATCCAGTGGCCTGAGTACAAAAGATCTGCTCTTGAAAACTCAAAATAGTTTTATAGTGCACAAATATTTACACCGGTAAAATATTTCTCCTTTGATATTTGGAAAATAATGAAAACAAGTGATTGAATTCTACATAAAGTGTTAGTCTTTTACAATGTTTTCATAAAGAAAAGCTTAAAAGGAGGGGCTTTTTGGACAAAAAGGCTACATTGTATTTTTTTAAAGATCTGCGTTGCTAGTAATGTCAGAAGATGTTAAATTATCAAAATGGATATGTTTCAAAGTTAGTTTAATATTTACTATTAATCATGGTTTTTAAACTTACTATGTTGGATCTGCTTAGACAATGAAATGAAACAGGCCAATTTTAATTTAGGGTTCACATGTTTTCTGAGTGCTATGACATCAGAGAGAATTATTTAAATTAAATAGCATCTTCTTTTTGTTTTACAGCTTTTTACAATGTTAACATTGCAGTACTTTATTTTAAGATTCTAGGAAATTTATTAATGTCACCTCAGCAATGTCCTTGTAAACCTACAAAACTAATGTGTAAGTATTACTGCCTTCAGTCAAGGCCAAATTTCTGTTTATAACCCCCTTTTATCTATTATACAGCTTTGCTATATTTATGCGTCAGGCTGAAAGCATCTAAGAGGATCATCTTCTTGAAGCTGTATGTTTTCCTCGGAAAAGCAAAAATGGATCCACCATTTCCGATAGTGTAAAACTGACACAAAAAATTAAGGTAAAATAATTCCTGCATTAGAGGTATCCTTGGCATTTCTTATGACAACTTAGCAAATCAGGCTACATTATGAGACTGGACTACCTCAGTTCACATATATTTGACAGAAACTTATTAGCATTTGACATTCTCCAAAGTTTTGTTTATAGCAAGCAGACTCCAATCTGGAAAGGTAGTGGCTGGGCAGAGTTTTCTTGGAACCTGCAGATCCGTCTTTAGAGGACATCGTGCGACTCAACCATCTTCAAAATTCATCTTTTCTGAGGGGCAACTGGGAACAGATCAGTGCAGCTAGAACATGTAAGCATGACGGTGTAGGTGCCACTAGTGAAAGGGACACCTCAGAGGCCACACCATGGACCAGAACGAGGGGACTGTTCAAAGCAGATGAGGAAATCTGGAGGGTCACAGAGCAAAAAGGGGAGGAGGAAAAGGAAGGACAGGCTAAGATGGAAGATGGATCATATAGGGAACAAGTTTTTCTGCGATATATGTACTAGCCGAGCAAAGAGAATTAAGATTCACATTTGCTAGTGTGAAGACAGTTTAATTTTAGCTAAACCTCACTTACAGTAGAAAGGCAATGCCACATATTCAAGTATGTGGTTACAGAAAATACCACAGATCCTGAGTAAGCTGTGAGGCAAAAGGCTGAAAGCCAAATGCCTTTACATCACCTGAGCAATGGGACATCCAGCATGGCCTACATCTGCATTATCCTCATAGTAACTTTAAAATACTTTTTTAACATGAATTAGACTGATAAATTCACCTCCTTCCGATGTTCCATCTCACAGTTTTTGAGCTTTTCTAAAAATTGCTTGTGAATCTTTCCATTATTTATTATTTCATCGACAACTATCTTTCCACTTTCATTCCTTGCTGGTTCATCACACCCAGCCGAAATCAGAATGGAACTTTGTAACAGTTATAACGTCAGCTGTGGCCAGAATATCCTACTGCCAAGGATATTAGTGAACCACAATACTTCTTACTGCAGTTTCACACCTAGGATTTAATTAATGATGTATTTCATTTAAGCGCCTGCACCTGCAGACTGAGAAACTGAATTCATCTCCTGATGAGTCCTGTGAGCTATACAGTTTACTGTTTCAAAATACCACAGCTGCTGGCGGAGTCATAAAGAAGGGAAGAAAAGCTGGATGAACAGCACTACAGAAAGTCAGAATTGCTTTGTATTAGCCTCTGCTTAGATGAGAAGGTGGTGGGATAAATCAATACTCAAGTAAAACTGCTATTAACATCCAGATGTAACCTCTTAAGAATAAGAAAATTTATGACACTTGTGCTAGAAAGAGGACAATATACAGGGATCATTGATAGTGTGCAAGCAAGAGATTTTGGCTGTAAATCGCTGGCATCTTCATCCAAACATCGCTGCTGCCAAAGCGTTTTAGATACGAGTCTAGGAAATGAAAAAAATGAGTCAGTGAAACAAATTATTTGAAGAAATACAATCATGAGAATAAGCCCAGGTATGCAGCAATGGGGAGGAAGATCTGGGGGTTTCAGAACAATCTCAATATAGGACTCTTTTCTACCTGATAGAAATAGTATTACAAAAATATTATGTTCTGCCTTTTTGCCATTGTTTTCTATTAGAACAGCCAATCACCTTATACAACAGTGATTCTACTTGCCCAAATCTCCTTTCCCAGAGGTACCATTTCTATTTATTTCCTTCAGACTTTATTTGTCCTGTTTCATGCCTTCTAATCTTGCCTAAAACATGCTGTTTTCCACATAGCTCTTCTTTCCCCAATGAACATAAAATCTGTCCTTAGTTTGCTCTCACGACACAGACTCTCACTGCTAGTAGGTTATTCCCCTCTCCTACTTTTTCTGCAGCAGATGGTATAAAAATCCTCCTCTCTCATTCCTATCCCTTCTCTCCTCTTCAAAAGTCTAAATTTCAGTAATTTCATGCAGTAATAACTACAGCATTGAATTTAAAATGTTGCAGCATGTCCCTCAGGGCAAAATTGAGGCAGAAGAATTCTGCAAAGGAAAGCTTTCACAACCCTCCTTGCACACTTCTTTGGGGGCAGTGGAATTCATTTTTTCCTCAAATGAGCATGAGCTGCTTGTCTAACCAGTGGGAGTCCCCTGAGAAGGCGGGAATGGAATACGTAGGCACGTGATCTCAGAGCCTCACAGAATAAAAGCAGCACATGGTAAGAATTAACTAACTGCTGACTCTCAGAAAGTTATTGTACGTTCAGAATTATCACCCTTTGGGGATACTTCTAATCTCCCATAGGCATCTTTTCTTGGGTAATTAAACACTAAAATATCTTCAAGCCTAAAGTTTTTAAATCAAGTTCTCTAGAAAACATGCTTAAGTTCAGACAACGTAAGGAACTGGTGCAGAAATTCTCTGCCCTGTGTTATCATGATCATAAGTATTTCCTTTGAACATAAATCGCAACAACTTCATTCTCCTCACTTAACTCCTGCTCACTTCCTTACTTTGGAACACAGGAGGAACCTGTGCTTCATGTCTAAGGATAAAAAAGGATTCCTGTCTTGCTTACTGAGAGTCAAAATATCTTACAGAATTTCTGCATAAAACAAATGATCACAATGACCTAGAAGTCCCACAAAACAGCTTTGGAAGAAATACATCCATGTGACAAACAGGAAGGAATGTGTATGCAGGGAAAACATGAGACTGTAACAGCAACAGCTTATCTTACCCAAACATACGCACAAAAGAAGGAGAGCGCAGATTTGCAGGTGAAGTAAAAGCAGAAAAGGAGTCAGAGGAAGACAGAAGGACCACAAGGCACAATGCAGCTGCAACGAAAGCTGCCCTTCAGCCCCTCCACCCTAACAGCCTGCTCCGTGCCCATGCAACGGATAGCACGAGCCGGTCCCACCAGAAGGGCCATGTGCTCTGGCTGACCTCTCCTTTTTCCTTGCCTGACAGCCAAAAGGGGACAAGTTGTTTTTTAAACAGTGGTGACCTGAAGGAAGGGCTTGGTGGACTCTGACCTTTTCAGGCTCATGCGAGACACAGGACTGTTGATTGAACAAAGCAGAGATCTAAGCGTTGATCATAAACCAGGTGTTAATGTATCAGGCTGATTGCAGCTAAGTGCCAAACATTGCTCCCGTGAGCAGGAGGCAAGTACAGCAGGTCATTCAGCATCTTGCAGGTGGGCAATCTTGCAGACCAAACCTTTGCCCCCAGACTACAATCTACCGCAATCTTCCCACTGGATGTATCTGTGATTCACTTCACTCCAGCCCTTGTGTTGGGCAGGAGAACCTCGCTCCAATATATACCACTCCATATAATGGGCACGTTTTAACACGGCCAACAAGCTGCCAGGTTTGCTCACTGCCTGCATCCACAGAAGTATTCCTCACTGCTTGTGAAAAGAGGAGACGAACAGAGGCCGTTATCGAAAGCAATTACCTCAACCATTTAGCACCATCACTTCCTGTACTGAGTGACCCTACCTTCGCTTTCTGTATTAATCTTGTGTCCACGTCTAGCATCTCCTTCATCTTCTCTACTGGAAGGCATAGCCCGGTGCTGACAAGCTGCCAGCGAGGCCTTAGCGCTGGCTGTGCCGCTCAGTGACTGCACAGCTGCTGCTGGAACTAAACTGCTGCTCTGCTCTGAGGTCAGGCCAGGAAAACCCAGTGCTCCAGTGCGGTCCCAGGACACCCGCCTGCTGTTTCTGGCTCCATCGCTGTCCTTGGGAAAATGACTTTGGCTTTCTGTTTTCTCTCATACCATTTCTCTGCCTTTTGTATTTAGACTATGAGTTTTCACCTCAGGTTTTTGATTTCTTTTTCTTTAACTTGGAAAGAAAAATTATTTTAGGTAGGGTATGAGCATTTCGAAAAGGCAGGGGAAGAAAAGAAGAGGGAGAGAAAGGGAAGTATGTACTCTGCACTCAGTAACAAATTGTGTTGGGAAAGACAAGCAGTACAGATAAATTAACACTCCCTGAGCCAGAGGTGGGTGAGATATCTAGTACAGTTCGAAGAAGTAAAGGGGAAAAGACTTGTGTTAGTGTGTGGTGTGATAAATAATGTTGTAGTTTTGCTTAAGCCATAACACATAGGCGGTCGGAAAGTATGTACGTTTCTAAGGACCCAAGTATGGGGAGGGAGACACGAAAATGTGTATTTGCGTATAGGGTCAAACTGCTTTAGCTGATACCACTTATCTTAGCTTGGTTGTCACCTTCCTGCCCTTATATGGAAGAAGAAGAAGATTACCTGTCAACTTGCGGTTTTGCCATGTAACTGGAACATAGAGCGCAGGCGCCAGAATAAGGAGGTCAAGAGTTCAACCGAGAGGAAGACTTTGAGCCTTCACCCCACGACCCTCAAAGATGACCCCCAGAGAACAGTGCGCAGACGCAAGTGGGAGGGCATAGATGTAAATAAATTCGACGAAATCACTTGAATATGTATAAGACTTCTGAAAAATGGCATGAATATGGATGAATGTCCTAAATAAATATGTGGAAGTGAGACCAACCAGTGTGCATGCAGGAGGATCATGGAGGTGATCTCCCGTGCACCCAGCGCTGAAATAAAGCTTAGCTTCACAGACTTTGTTCTCTCCTAAAAACTACATAGATGAATGTTTCTCACAGTGGTGAGATTATGAAGCTGCCCAGTAAGTGCTGTGATGGGAGGCATTTGGAGGCTAATGTGCAAACCACAGGACTCCTCACTGTGGCCCCAGTTGCAAAGTATCTCCCTTTAAACCCTTTGCAAGCTTCAGGAATGGAGTAGGAGATGGTGGGGAACAGGGTGACAGACCCCTGGCTGTGTGGGCTTGAGTAACCCAGAGCTCGCTGGCTTGGCAGCAACATGCAGCGACCGGGAAACCGCAGCCAAGGAAATACCCCGCTAACTGGGTAGGAGCTGCTGCAGCTTCTCATACCAACTAGCTCCTGCTTCCCAGGAGGCAGTGGTCCCCTAGGCACACAGATGACCGCTCACGCCCAAGGTTACCAGCCAGGCACTGGGAGGGATGGCAGCAGGGCTGCCCAGCACGGGGATGCTCACCCCCAGCCCTTGGGCTGCAGCTGAGCACCCCCACTTGCACAGCTGGCCTCTTCACGCATGCAACACTGGACACACCACAACCTGGTTTTGGATTCCTGGGTGTTTCTGTAAAAGTTATAATAAAACCTGTATCTGCAAGGCAAGCTGTAGCTATAGATTGATTCCTCCACAACACAACCTGGTCATACTGATAATACGTATTTATATTATATATATCAAATGACTCACTGACAATAGGCCACAGATTCTCAGACTGTGACCTCCACATCACTGGTGCTCCACTTCTGTCATACCAGGGCCTTCTTTCGCCAATGGCTTAGATTAAAATATAGCTAGACAGCATGAAAATATATTCTTCAATGGGCTTTTAAAGCAAAACTCCAGTAGGTATAAAAGATAATGCCATGTAGTTACATCACCTGTACCTACTAAGTAATATAATTTGCCAAATATACTGTAAATACTTCGAAAGCAATAACTAAAATACTAAATATTTATTTTTCTGATTACTTGTGTGAATTTTTCAATTATATGATATGCAAATTATCATAAAACAAAGTATTTTACTATTTCTGCTAATATCTGCAGACATCACTTAGCTGGCTGTCCTGTGATAGTATATTCTACAGCACAGAAATTTACTTCTTACATTGTTCACAGAAAATGAACATATGTTACACATAAAACAAAAGGCATCACTACCAAATTATAGTCCTTATTGTCTTATAAATATAACCTGAGTACTAAATACACATAAAAAATCAGGAAAAAATGGTGTGTTGATTTAATGTAATTAAGCAAATTAAATAAAATTAAGTTAAGCTAACTGAAGTATTATAATTCTCTTATTTTCCAGTTACTATACAGGTTTGACACATGCAAGTACTTGGAGAAGGAAGATTTGAAAGTTATATCCAGATCCTATAACAAAGAACCACAATCTCTCGGAATCACAGAAAAAAGCAATAGTGAACACAACAGCAAATCCAGCAGTATCAAACAGATCATCTATACACTAAGTGAATATATATCATTCACACTCCTGTCTCCAGTCTCACATTTTCTCACTTATTTTCTGTAAGATGCAAGGATGTGAATTCCCAGAAATGGTACCTAAGACTAACAGTAACCCACACACTTCCTAGCTGCCCACTCAAGCCATGAAAACCTGTCTTTTCTTGAGTCCTTCCATGCAAATATGTTCACTCACTCTCCCAGATGTCACATATACCTCAGTATGGAGACACTACATTAAATATTTTGATATCATCTCCAATTCTGTCTGCTGGCTTAGACACCTCCAGCACTTTTTTCTAACATCTTTAGTACTTCAGAAGTGTTATAAAATAGCAAATGGTGTTCATATGCATCTGTACTCTCCAAAGGAGTCCAGAAAGCAGCCAAATAATTCAGTGATTTTTTTCAGCCATTCAGAGACTTTTTCCTGCCAATTTCCTATCGCATGGTACAACCAGCCACTGGCAACTTGATACACAAATGTCTGAGCTGAGTGTTGAGTAGTACTTGGAGCACCAGTTTGTTGAGCAGTTTTATTTACTCCTCATAGCCTCAGCAATCTCAGCCACATTTTTGCCACCACTTGTTTGCAGTACACCATAGTGGACTTCTGCTCACCATTTGCATATTCTGGCAAAATGTGCTTTTTTCCCTGCAATAAGGAAGCAGAGAAGAATACCTTGGCTAAAAGACCTTTTTCTCCCCAGTATTTAAATTTCTTACATTTTTAGCAGATCACTGTCCTTCCAGCATTTGCTTTTGTTTTGCATGGCATACATTTCTACAATTTTAAAACTTTGGGTTTATGGCATGTTCTTTCCCTGTTCCTGGCAGTATTAATATTATATACTAATTTACCTGTTGAAACATATGGTCTCTGGCTTCCTTATGTCTGATTGTCAAAGTTACCTCTCTTCCACTTTATTTGAAACTACAGGCCAGTCAGCCTCACCTCCATCCCTGGAAAAATGATGGAGCAGCTCATTCTAGATGCCATCTCTAAGGAGCTGAAGGAAAAGAAGGTTATCAGGAGTAGCCAACATGGATTCATCAAGGGGAAGTCATGCTTGACCAATCTGATAGCCTTCTACGATGGCATGAATGGCTGGGTAGATGAAGATATTGTCAGTGGATGAAGCAGTGGACATTGTCTACCTTGGCTCAGCAAGGCTTTTGACACTGTCTCCCATAACATCCTCACAGGCGAGCTCAGGAAGTGTGGGTTAGATGAGTAGACAGTGAGGTGGACTGAGAACTGGCTGAATGGCAGAGCTCAGAGGGTTGTGATCAGTGGCACAGAGTCTAGCTGGAGGCCTGTAGCTAGCGGTGTTCCCCAGGTGTCAGTTCTGGGTCCAGTCTTGTTTAACCTATTCATCAACAACCTCGAAGAGATGGAGTCTACTCTCAGCAAATTCGCTGATGATGCAAAACTGGGAGGAGTGGCTGATACACCAGAAGGCTACGCTGCCATCCAGCGAGACCTGAACAGGCTGGAGAGTTGGGCAGAGAGGAACCTGATGAAGTTCAAGGCCAAGTGTAGGGTCGTGCATCTAGGGAGGAGTAACCCCATGCACCAGTACAGGCTGAGGGTTGACCTGCTGGAGAGCAGCTTGGCAGAGAAGGGAGCGGGAGTCTTGGGTGACAACAAGTTGACTGTGAGCCAGCAATGTGCCCTTGGGCCAAGAAGGCCAATGATATCTTGGGGTACATTAGGAAGAGTGTGGCCAGCAGCTTGAGGGAGGTTATCCTCCACCTCTGCTCTGCCCTGGTGAGGCCACATCTGGCTTGTCCAGTTCTGGGCTCCTCAGTTCAAGAAAGAAAAGGAGCTACCGGGAAGAGTCCAGTGGAGGGCAACAAAGATGACGAGGAGACTGGAGCATCTCCCTGATGAGGAAAGGCTGAAGGAACTGGATCTGTTCAGCCTGGAGAAGAGAAGACTGGGAAGGGATCTCATCAATATTTATAAATACCATCAGGGCAGGTGTCAAGGAGATGGGGCCAGACTCTTTTCAGTGGTGCCCAGCAACAGGTTAAGGGGCAACAGGCACAAACTGAAACACAGGGAGTTCCATCTGAATACAAGGAAAAACTTCTATACTTTGAGAGTGGCAGAGAGGCTTGTACTTGGAGGGTGGCAGAGGACTGGCACAGGCTGCCCAGAGAGGCTGTGGAGTCTCCTTCTCCAGAGATATTCAAAACCCACCTGGATGCAATCCTGTGCAACTGCTGTAGGTGATCCTGCCCTGGCAGCGGGGTTGGATTAGGTGGTCTCCAGAGGTCCCTCCCCGACCATTCTGTGATTCTGTGATTATTAGTCCAGTGCTTGCTTTTGATGAAGCTGCTTGAAAAGTTTACCTTTTCAATCTCATTTTCTAACACCACTAAAACAGTTTTACAATTATAGTTGTACCAGCATTAAAAGCTTCTGGTAATGCAGCTATGTTAATAAACTACATCCTAAACAACTGCACTGCTGAAATGGAACCTAGGGTTGAATCACAGGCTGCACTTGAGTAAGGGAGAAACATCGTTAAATTTTTAAGTGCAGCTAGAAACAAACCAGAGGAAAAATGATAAAAATTATCATCAATTTGCAGCACCACTCATTTAGTCAATCATACCAAAATAAGAAATGACACCAGCTCCAGTGGCCGTGTACAAAGGCACAGCTTTTATGACTGCGAGCTGTGAGTCCATAGCTTGCATTTCCCGTCACTGCTTACCTCCAAAAAAGTGTAAAATTTTTATTATTTTTTTTTTAATCAGTAGATCGTCCAAGAACCTACTCTCAGGAGCACTTAGAAACGCTAAGGGCATGCGCCGAACAGCAGCAGGCTCTGGCCAAGGGACTTGGGGACTTCCAGTACTTAGCCTGGACGGTGTATCAGCGTCATGCCGAGCTCATCCATCACTCACTGACTTCACTGCTTTTGGAAACAGTTGCCAGTAAGAGGGACG